>NW_020204357.1:2368-12322 GCF_001531365.2 Cynara cardunculus var. scolymus
GGGTGTTCAACCTAGTGGTGACAGAGGTGCAGAGAGGGCATTTAAGGACGGATGAAGTGACCAACCTTCTGGAAACGATCAAGGTTCAAGTCTCCTTCAGAGAATGGATATTCAAAGTCTACAAAACCATCAAGTCTGATTTGCAATTTGCCATAGATGACTATCCAGACTCTGCTGTGGATTAATCTCTTGTAATAGTATAGGCCTGCTCAATATTTTCAATTCGTTCATTTATGTAATTCTTTTTCAGAGGATGAGTTTAATCTCCTCTTGTATTCTTTCATTAGTCAATTCCTGCACCCATTTGTCCAAATTTACTTCTTTTCATACTTAGGGGGAGATTGTTAGCTCTATTATTCACTTCTTGTAAAAGTATGAAAAAGTATTCCGTAAGTCTTGATAGAAGGATATCTTCCACAGAAGACAACAGAGGACTATCGACAGAAGCCATATATTCGAGCAAGTAAAGTGTGACAGAACCTCTGATGTCTCTCACATAGGTTCTGGAAAATGGTCCTCTGTCAATAAGAACATGCAAGTCAATTACATCAGAGCCTCTGAGATGGCTCACAGAGGGTCTGCGGATTTCGTCTTCTGTGAAGATCCTCTTCCAACTGTTTTTCAATGGTTGTTAGCTGCATGTGCTTCTCACGTTACTAGGACTTAATCGACTTTATTTGGATGGCTTAGATGATTTCACGTGTCTAGATCTTGTCAGTAAGGTTGTTAGGAACTAGTATATATAGCGGCTAAGGCCTTTGTAATCGTGTGCTTCCGTATTGTAATCGTCAATATTTTCAATTGAATGAATTGAAAAACCTTTGAAGCAATTCTCCTGTGTCCATCTTCTTCCTTATCTTGACTGTGTGTTCTTGGTTTATTTTACTCTGTTCTGTTCTTAATATTGTTTCCGCTACGCTTTAATCGTCTTACAGTTCATTCAGAGTATTAGATCAATATCAAAGCTGAATTTATAGGCCTAACAAGATTCTTTTTCAGCTATCGGGATTGCTCATGATTGAGCAATATTCCATAGAGGGTGCTAAGAGATAGGGTGGCCAGGCCCTTAGACATCTTGAGACACATGGTATAACTATCCCATGATTTTGGAAAACATTCTAACAACTTTATCAGTGTCTCAAAGTTGGATTCTCTTCCAACTGTCCCACGATCGATAAGAAGACAATCAAAACGTTGATGTACTTCAGAGAAAGATTCAGATTTCCCACAGAGAAAACTTATCATATTGTCTTACTAAGTTAATCTTCCTTGATTCTTGTACATCAGATGTACCTTCATATTGAACACATAGAGTGACCCACCTGGATTTTGAGGTTCTTATCTTCATTATGAAGTGAGAAACCTCATCAGGAATAGACATGGCTATTATAGATCTAGCTCTAGTACCTAAAGTCATTTTTTTCTTGTCTTCGTCACTCTATTGATGAAGGAGCTTTGGAATCTGCTTCTCAGGTATAGCGGCAGTCGTAGCAGTTGCAGAAACTGCTGTAGATATTGCAAATGGAACATAAGGTCCATTATCAATATAGTATGGAATCTCAGGATCCACACCTTCAAAGAAAAGGGACATCTGATTCTTCCAAAGACTGAAGTTGTCTCTGATGAACCGGGGAGATTTGCCAAGAGAGTCATTATCGTGAAAGTTGGTACTTGTGTTTTGCAATGCCATTAAAAAATGGTTGATAAATTATCTTAAGAAAAGAAATAATAAACACTGCTCTGATACCACTTGTTGGTCCTAAACGGATCTACAAGAGTTTAAAGGTAACAATTTGTAAAAGGGGGGGAATGAATACAAACACACAAAAATTTCACTATTTAAAATCCTTTATTGATAAGAGAAGATCAATACATAATTTACAGATTGTTTATGGAATAAGACAAGATACATAACTTATCTAAAACAATATAAGGAGAACACAAGATACAAAAAAGCAAGAGAGAAAAGAGTTGCTAAAGAAGATGTTATAACTTTGCTTGAGAGTAAGCTCAATTGAGGTTCTTCACTTGAAGTAAACATAACTTCCCAGGGTTAAGAAATTTGTGCTTCTTGTATGTGTATGGAGAGGAGAGTCTCCATGGCTATTTATACTCATTGCATTAAATGCAAGTCAGAAGGTAGAAGGCATGTTGCAAGTTTCTAGTAGTGAGCTTGTTCTTTGTCTTTAGATATACAGACTTTTGGTCATATATGAATAGTGGTCTTTCACAAAGTAGGTAAGCACGCTTAGAGACAATAGAGTGACTCTGTACATGTGCTTTACTTTGAGAGGTATGGGTTTCTCCTTTGTGTGCAGGAGGATAAGACAAAAACTAATCTTGAACAACAAGATTCATTTGATCGCTGACAGTGGAATAACTCTAAAGGTTCTTTAGTGTTTGCTGAATCTTGAGTAGACTTCACACATGATTGTAGACAGGCTTGTTATCACTGAAAAACTACATCAGATCACGAATTGTTTGTCTCTATCTTCAGCTTCATCTTTGACATATTTGAAGGTTCTTATGGTGTGAGTTTTGTCTTCTTGAAGAATACTTGTTCCTTGAGATTTACAGTATGTTCAATGATCACTGAACAAACTCAGTGATGATCGCTGAAATTGAATAAAATTGAACTAAGTATTTTTCGCTAGGTAAAAGGATCATCATGAAATCACTGAGAGAGTATGGATCAGCATAAAGCAAATAAGAAAAATAGATAGGGAAATCCATCTTAAAGTGAAGACTTGCTTTTTCACGGATTTCTGCGAGAAAGATCCACAGATCCAACAGAAAAATGTTAAAGGATACATAGACCTCATGGATTTCTGCGAACAAGATCCACGGATCCAACAAAATAATGTTAAAAGATATACGAATCTCACAGATTTCCACGGACAAGAACTGTAGATCCACCATAATAGTTTTCTTCAAAAATTCTTGTATTTGCTTCTCTGAATGATATGAATTAGTTCTTACATGACCCATGAAAGATTTTGTACCACAAAATCTATCTAAATAAAGAAAAAACATGGGTGTTACACCAAAGCATCAAACAATTACGTTTGATGTTGTTAACATATGAATATTTGATAATCGATAAAAGTAACATTGTGGAAATATTTGAGGTTTAAACATGGACCGTTTTAGATCAATTGTGTTGTTTAACACATTTGATTTAAGATATCTCATATAAATGGGAAAAAACCCCGATTCCCCATTGGGGATCCCCATTTCTCGTTGGGGATGAGGATAAGGATGTGATCATATTCCTCGGTGAGGACGGGGGCAGGGACACAAATTAGGGTTCATAGACGGGGATGGGTAATGGGGTCCCTGCGCTATTCCCATGCCTAATCGTTAACCCATCAGGACTGATTGAGACCAATCGAGACTAATCAAGAATACATTGAGACCAATCGAGACTAATCGAGAACCCATAAATTGACTTAGTATGTGTTTGTGTGTGTAAAATCATAACTTACCACCTTCATTTTTCATCGAGACAATCGAGAATCTATCGATTGATTTATTATGTCTTTCTTTATGTAAAACCATAACTTATTGACGAACCTATCATAAGGAAGCAGCCATCGGCATCGCTATTAGACACGACACACATAAACCAATGACAACCGTTCGGTGGTTGTGAAAATAGCAGCAGCGGCAAGGCCATGTCTAAGCTTTAGGTATAAAACCCTTTTTTGGTCAACATTAATTTGATTAACAGGGAATGTTCTAAATTAGATTTAGTTTCCATATTAAAATAATTGTTCCCTTTTAACAAAATGCAATTAAAGTGTCTCTAAGGTGGCGATTGGTTCGCAGATTCAGGAGGAATTTGATGGAATTGGAATGTTGAATTCCATTGACCAAATTTCATTCCCTTGTTTGGTTCATTCTTTCTCACGAAAGGAATCTTCAAAATCCTACAAATTCCACAAATAAAGGAATTTAACATTGCTTAGCAACTACATGGTATTTTGATGGAATGAAATCTCTATCTTCATTATACCAATTATGCCCTTAACCTAAGGGGTGTTTGGGATTGCTTATTTGAAATTTTTTTTGCTTTTCTATAAAAGCACTTATCAACTTATTATAAGTCAGATTGGTTTAACTTCTTTAAAAACTCCTTATTACTGGTATGGCACCGGTATAAGTTGTTTATCCAAACACTCAAAAGTGCTTATTACCGGTGTCACACCGGAATAAGTTAATAAGTTGTTTTTATAAGCAATCCCAAACACCCTTCTAATATACTCTAATGTCATAAAACTCAATATGACTATCATCGACCACCTCTGACCACTATTGATCTTAACCATCGCCGACCACCACCACCAACTACCACCGATCTAAACTACCAACGACTACCACCGATCTGAACCACCACCGACCACCACCACCGACTACCACCGATCTGAACCACCGTCAACCACCACCACTGATCTGAACCATAGCCAACAACCACCACCACCACCGATCTGAACCACTGCCGACCACTACCGATCTAAACCATCGATCTGAACCACTGTCGAACACCGCCGACTACCACCGATCTGAAGCACCACCAACCACCACCGATCTAAACCACCGTTTATTTGAAACACCGCCGACTGAAAGTCCACTTTATGATCAATATTCAATATATCTTCTATGAATCAATGGCAGATTTGATTTAGCATTCAAGAACATGTAGAAGGAGATTGAGAGAGAAAATTAATCAGTCAAAGTTCATAAAGCTCTCAAATTTTATACGTAATATTACAATGAATCACTTCTACTTCTATTCCACTTAGACTAATGTTTTATATAGGGTCAAACTTGAACCCTTCTAAGTCAAAGTCAAACTACAAGGAAATTCAAACACGATGTCTATCTAATTATAGACAATAGTAACCTTTCAAGACGAATACAATTTACATTGAAATTCAGACCCAACATTCTCCCCCTTCGTATTCAGGCTTGAAATAATTTACGCACTTTGAATCTCGTTTGAACTTTGTCACGTTAAGCTCTTTATGACTTCTTCAAAAACAATCTTTACTTTGAGATCTTCAGAACCTTTTGTTGAGAAAATCTTCTAACATTCTCCCCCTTGAATGTAGAACAGCGATGATCTTCTCTTTTGACAATGTACAACAATAACAACAACGATCTTCAGAAACGAACTTCAAGATACGATCTTCAAAGAATTTCTTCTGACAAATAGATTCTAACATTCTCCACAAAGAAGAACTTCTTCAGATAAGAGTTCATAAACATTCTCTTCCAAAATTAAACATTCTCTTCCAAAATTAAACGTTCTCTTCGATAAGAAATCTTTAGCAGTAAACTGTTGTAAGGATGATCTTCACATTCAAAAACTCTCAGACATTGTAGCACAAGAATAATCTTCAGTAATAATCTCCAGTCACACTCCTTTGAATCTTTTATCGACCTTTGATGTTACTCCCCCTTGATCTTTATAACATACTCCCCTTATATCGTTCAGAATTGAACATTTCATTCATTATTTCATACTCCCTCTTATGATGAAATGAGCATCATTAGCATCATACACTACAATGAATGAAATCTTTTATGATAGTCGTCAATTCATAAACTTGTAAGCAGATCTTTTCAAATCCACTTATATAATCTTTTCAGATTAAGGGACTGGGAAGGTAACAACCAATTTCAACATATGAAATTGTTTTTAATCTTATAAAAAGATTGTCCTGTGAGTATAACATATATACTCAGTACAACAGATGTACTTTATATATGAGACTTTATAATGTTCATCTCACCAGGTCTTCCATTCAATCATCGATATCTTGTAAAAGTATATCTATGAATGTTTCGGCAAAATAACATATAAAATGTAAAATCTGTGTAGTGTAGAAAGATAAAGCAACAGATGCTTCTGTTTAGGCTCAAAATGATAAATCGTGTGAACTACACAAATTTATCAGACTCAATTAGTGATAAAAAAAACTAGAAGGGGGGACATATATCCTTCTGTTTCAATATCAATTTTCTTCGAATGAGAAACTGATATATTATGAGTTGCATGCCCCAAGTGTTTATTGAAATACTTATCTGTTAAGAGATAAATGAGTAGTTGGTGGGGTTGTAACAAGAATTGGCCTGAGCTTTGCCTTTTTCAATATTAGTCTCGAAAGAATTGAGAACTAATAGATTATGTGGTATGCCCGGTAATTTGAAGTTTGGAACAGGATTCTTTTAATCTTTTAATCCTGACACAACTCTCATCAATTTTTTTGGCTCACAACAACTACCCCTCTCTTTTTCATTTTAATCTCAGCACACAAACTGAGTTTAAGCTCACTCAGATATGGTTGTCCTCATGGGTAGGTTTGTCGGTTCTGACATTCCATAGAGGTATTTCTGTAAAGCACTCAGTCCCTCCTAAAATTTAGAAAATTTATAAAATTTAGCAGTATGCTCAGTTGATCACAACAGTTGATCAAGATGTTATTACAATAAAGTACAATGATCAGATATAAAATTGATCAAGATGTAACTTTAAAGCATAATCAGACAAGAAGTGATACGCAAAATCAGATTATTCAAAGATCAGATATTCAGTATGTGAGAGAAATGAATGAAGATCTGTAAGAACAAGTTTACAGATTCTGATATTCAAAGAATTATCGAATGTGTATCAATCAAAGTAAAAAAATATCATAAAAACAAACTTTGATTACAAACGAGTGTATTATCACCGAAAATGATTTTCATTTTAAGAGACGTGATAATAACAGTTTCTAGAATAGCTGAAACATGTATTGGAATTATGTTCGATGAGAAATTACGCAAGTAAAATTTTAGGAAATACCTGTTCAGAAAATGTACTCGTTTCCACACAAAAAAATATTTATTTTCTGAAAACGTTTATTGAAATTTCTAGAGACTCCCCGTAGAAAATAGATTTAAGAAAATGTTTTGATTCAACTTAAAAATAAAAAAAATGAAAACATTTTTAGCACGGGTTCTAAACTGGGTGTTCAGAAACCACAATCAGTGTTGATCCCAGATCTCTCAATAACACTAATAATCAAGTTAAGAATAACCAAATTATAGTGTTTAGATGAATAAAGTGATGAACACTCAAGAATAATGTATGAACATTCAAAGAATAATCTTGAGTGCCAAGGATTTCACTATATTCAATAATAATGTAAAAAACGTTAAACGTCTTTAATTACAATAGGTCTAATCACCTATTTATACTAGTAGGCTAATAAGAAGATAACTATCTAGCGAGACTATTTTGCTAATCTTCTACTAACAGTTTAAGCTTATCTATAATAAGGATAAACATTAACACGAGATAAACTTCATAGAATCCAGCTGTTGAATGATTATCTCCAGTTGTCTTCCATGGGATATGCATTCAACCTTATCTTCATATCTTCATTGCTTGCCTCTGGTTGAACTGGTGAAGGAAACTCCAAGTGTTAGTACCCAGAGGGGTTATGGAGATGCACTTTCCATCGCATCTCTGGTCATTTCATCGACCCTCTGGTTGTTCTTCAGACTTAGTCATTTTTCCATGAAGACTTCCATCGGCCTTCTGGTTCTTCATCACTTCTTTGTCTTTATTACTTCATACATCATACTTAAGAGGTCTAACAATCTCCCCCTAAGTAATGAAATATCAAACATCATCTATTCTAAGAACATTCAAAGTATAAATGAAGAACAGAGGCTATTCTAAAGAAAAACATATTTTGCCAAATCTTCATTGGAACAAATAATGAATTCTTACATTGGTGAAATGAAAATTACAAGACAAAAGTATAAGACTACATTTAGGGTCTCCCCTATGATATTTCCCAAAAATGCATAAGTAGTTCTCTGTAATCGACGACTGTAGATATTTCATGTATCAATCTCTGTCCATCGTTTGTTGGTACATGAGATCTGCGCAATCTGTCTCTTATGGCTTTCTAAAACCATTTAAGTGTTTCATTTGAATACTTAAAGGCCTCAGTCAACCTAAAGAATTTCTTCACTTCAAACTCATTTTTGTATACCAGACCCAGTTCTGGTTAAGTAAGGATAGAGGCAGATCTCTTCTCCTGCAGGCCAGGGAAGTCTTCATTAGGTGGAGTGCAGGATAGTCTTTCGATACCAAGACTTAGAGCAATATCGAAGTCACTCTTGGCTTGATGCTTCAGCAAGGTTTCCATTGTCTGCACGATCGCTCTGTTCACCATCCCAAATCTTATGCCATGATCCTATCGTTGAGTCGTGTACGCGTATAGCTCGATCAAGTCATAGGGATTGAGATTGATTAAGTCATTGTCACTAAAGACGCGGACCTGACCATGAGCTCGCTCCACTGTGTACTCGATGTACTTGATGGCTCGGTTAGCGAAGGTCCTCATTTTGATGTCCATGACCAACCTTATTCCATCGTTTGAGAAAACAACCCTTGGTGGTTGGGTGGTCTGTCTCACAAACCTATGGTGTAGGAGGTTCATGGATTCTGGTGAAAGGATTGGAGGATTGAGTGTCAGCCCTTCATCGCGATCATGATACAGGTATTGATGGATATTCTCCATCATGACTGGCTCCCTCGGTGGCACCTCTGGACGTCTCCTGAGTGACTCCATGTTTGCTATTATTTCATCGACTATCCCTTGAGGAGGGTGCCTCGAAGATGAAGGAATATCCGCTTGTACTTGGGTTTGTTGGGTTGTGGGTTGTGTTTGGGTTAATGGTCAAGAGGAGGTAGGTGATGGAAGAGTTTGGGTTGGCTCTGGTTCATTGGGCTCAGATAGGGTGACTTGTGGTTGAGGAGGTTGTATTTGGGTGGTTTCTGATTCATTGGGTTGAGTTGGTGGTTGTTGTGGTGATGAAGGTTGGGTGATTATGGGTTGAGATTGTAAGGGTAGAGTGGTGAAGGGTTGTGTGGTGCATGGTGTTGGTGAGGGGGTTAATGGTAAGTTTGGAGCTGGTGATGGGGTGAAGGGTAGGTTGGTTGGTGGTGTGGATGGTTCTTCATCAATCGATGAGCTCAACTCCATGGGTTCTTGGGATGTGGCGAGGGGAACATGTACATTATGTACATCTTCAGATGGATGAGCCTCTGGTTCCCACGCTTGGGTTTCTTGGTTTGGGGGAGATGGTTGGTTTTGTGTTTGAGGTGAGGGTGGTGGTGTAGCAGATTCCATATGTTGAGCAGCCGCGGCCTCGTTCTCCCCCTCATGAGGTCCAAGACCTTGATCATCAGGGTCTGGGTCCTTATGGTGTGGCCTTTTGTGTAGGCGGCTACTGGAGCATGATGTTCTACTCCTCTTCTTCATTGTCTTCTTACTGAAGGTCGCAAGATACGCCTTCAGGGCTTGTTGTCTTCTGCTCTCATCCATTGAGTGAAGGAGAGAGGTGGTGCGCGTCTGTTGATCAGCAAGGCTCTGGGAGAGAGCCTTGGTAGGTTGAATGGTGCGATGGATGAATTTTGCACTTGTCTCATTGAAGGATGAGACAAGTGCCTTTGACAGGGCCCTTAGGTTGGCCCTGGTTGCATATTCTGTGGTGGAGATGGAGGTAGGTGGGGGCATGGAGGTGGTGGTGGATATGGATGGAAGAACGGGGATGTTGGTAAGGATATTCCTCACCTCTGCAGTGAAGGAAGAGAAGGCTCTATCGAAATAGGGGCCTACAAAGGGAGGTGCGGGAGGAGGAGGTTGGGGTATGTTGGCTAGGATTGTGGCTGGGAGGGAGGAGAGGGTGTTTTGGATGGTGGTCATTTGGGTTGAAAGAGAGGCTAATATTTCATCAATTGATGAGGTAGGGAGTGTGTCACACCCCGCTAAAGCGGAAACACGGGGTATGGCAGGTAGAGTCTCATAGCAATAGTGTATAAACAACACAACCATACATTTTCAAAACATAAATATAAATTAAACAAAGTTTACAATCCCAAAATACAAGATT
>NW_020204358.1:0-4650 GCF_001531365.2 Cynara cardunculus var. scolymus
TGGCAAATCCCTGATGATTTTTAATAGTAACTACCCAAGATATGGAAAATCCTCTTCATTGCCATTGTTCTACATTTCTATTTTACCCTTCAATTGGTTGTCTTTTATATTATTAAATGCAAAATCTGACCCTTTGCACTTTATATCTTGTACTCCGCCATCTTCGTTATTTATAAGTACTCCTTTCTTGTTTCTTTCATATCTTAGAAGGCAATCTTGTAAAAAWTGTCAAATTACGATTTTTTGTAAAAATAGTCAAATTAACAGATGTGGTTTATTTATCTTTGTCTTATGAATATTTTTCTCTTAATCCCATGACCGAGTGCCATCTTTTGTTTCTGTAGCTGCTGATTGRTATGAAGCATGTGTGCCATTCTTCTTGTTGGTTGAGTATGCCTTTTATTTGCTTCTAATTTGGTCTACCTATTTTTATTTTATCGATCTTTTCTCCTAAAAGTTTCAGCCAGCATGACCACACACATGCTAGTTATTGATACAGGAACTGCTCCAATATTCATCGGTTGGTGGATCATATGGCACCTTAAGGTTTGGCAGTTCTTAATGGAAGTTCTGATCACTTCAGATCAATGGGTTTTATATGTATGTTTTAAGCATGAGTAGTGATCATGGTTTTGTTTATAGGTTTAGGTGAACATTTGGAGCGTTTCGGAACATTTGTGGTAATTGTCATATTTGATTCCTTCATGATCATGCATTTTCCTTCTCTATATCATGGTTTTAATGGATGCTTTCCTTTGTAGTCACCATCTGTGTATGGCAAATATATGTGACAAGGCTCTCTTGTTCCTTGCAGTAGTAAGCATGGTATAATTGTTGATGGTTATTTTAGTTTAACAAGTGAGACATGAGTAGTTTCACTTTCTGCTTTATTTCTTTCAATGTCTTATGTGTTTTTTCAGCAGAGCCATTTTGTAATTCTCTTAATTCACTCAATTAGCTTTCTAGCTACTTGGGTCATTTGATGCATATATATGATCTTAATTTGTTATTGATGGTGAAGTTAGGAAACTGCGGTTCTTGGTTTTTCGACTTTACAGTGCACATGGTATCTGGTGCGAGCACTATCCACACACAATGCAGAAAAAAATGCCAAGAAGTGTAAAATCATAGATGGCATGATTGCAAGATCTCGGGTACTTGTTGAAGGTGCGTTTAGTTGTTTGGTTATGGGTAAGACCTGGTTTCATTGAAAGTAGATTAATTAGGTTTGTATCCTGTAGTTTATGTGGCTTGTAATGCAGGTGGGGACAGACTGAAGTAAGCTTCTTTAATCAACCGACTCCTCTTTTCAATGGGAATGGACCTAAGCAAAAGGTATTGACTCCATATCCTCTTGARTCATCCTTCTTCAATACATTACCTCATTAATTTCATTTGATGCATGTGTATATAGGTTCTTTTCATTTGTTTTCATTAATTTCATTTTCTMGTAATTTTTGGAAATAGTAGCAGAGTTTCATAAGCTTTTGAACTAAACAAATAACGCCAATTCCATTTCTATATACGCAAAGTAATTGCATAATATTACAAACTGGGGATTGGTAACTTGTCTCTAATTATCACGCTTTTCTAACAGACATTTTGTATATAGTTGCATGTTTAGTATTTCTTTTCTAATTTTTTTTTGAATTTATGGACTATATAGCTAGGTACATTAGAACTCAAGAAAAAGCCAATGTGAAACAGGGTATAAACAACTATCTAAGAGGGCATTTGGTTCACAGAATGGAATTAGGTAGAATTGGAATCCGTCAAAAAAAATTCGACTTTGAAGGAATTGGAATGGAATTCGACCACGCGTTTGGTTRGTAGGAATTGTAATGGAATCTCCATCTTTGTTTGGGAGAAGGGTGGGGGTGGCAGCTGTGATGACGAAAATAACTAGTAGCATGGTGGTATTGGTGGTTGTGGTGGTGGCGAGGGGGTGTCACACCCCACCCACCCCCACCTCTGCCCCTACCTCACCGACCTCCATTCCACTACTTGTCGTTAAATTAGTGCTTACATCATTTTAACCCAAAACAAATCTATCTGTAACTGACTAGGAAGGTTTTAAAATGAACCCAAAACAATTATACTGTTCTCATACCTTATGACATTCAAACCCCAAACACTGAATCACTCCCCCTCGCCACTCCTCGTTGCTCCATCATTTGTCTATTCTCCAAATCGCCTATCACGTTGTTGCCCCTACCATTGATGATAGATAAAAACACTTACTGTTGCTATCTACATACTCTTATATTATGACTTAGATATAAAGAGACACGAAACATAGCTAATTAAATACAAAACCGAAGAGTGAATGATTAAAAAATGTATCYGAGGTCTTAAATTATTTATTTGATACATATATTATTTGTCTTCAAAGTAAATATTAATGTTATACAAATATGAGTTTATGACCAACGTACGACACAAGGACATAAACTAACTAACGAATTATTTCTAAGCTTTAATAACAACATGATTCCAAACATGCATATGTCGGATAATTCAGCATAGCTCCATCCCAACCTGCGTCATAACTAAAATTTCAAAAAAGAAAAACAACAAGCATTAATTTTGTTGACATTTATAGAAAAGAAAACATGCATGGGAAACGCGTACCTAATCTCATTTCCCAATATGTATGATTTATCTTCTCTTGTTTTGCCTTCTCTAGATCACATGCTCTATTTCATCAGCAATTGCATTGAACCACTTTGGCCTTCCTGTTGATAACATGAAATATCCCAACAACATCCAACTAGGGTTCCACATCCATATCCCAACATCACGACTTTCCATGTAAATACACTCCCCTCTTCTCCATCAACTTCAAGTTGTGGGGCACTCGCATGTTCACACTCCTTGGGCAGTGGAAACCCACATAGTCCCGGATTCCCTTCGAATGAAGTGTTGAATGTGCTCAACTGTGTTCCACTAGGAATACGTCCCACCAGAAGGTTCTGTGAGAGATTTAAGACTTCAAGATTTGTGATGTCTGCAAGACTTTGAGGAATCTTTCCTGATAGTTGGTTCTGGGATAAGTCTAATGATTCAATCTCAGAGAGGTTACCTATAGTATGTGGGATCTGACCATTGAGGTGGTTGTTGGATAAGTTGAGCACTATCAACGAGTTAAGAGTGCATATTTCGTTTGGAATCTCTCCTTCAAATTTGTTACCAGATAGATCAACAATCGTGTAGCCGTTTGAAATTTTCTCAAATAAGAGTTGTTGACCCTTCACCACAACAATGATAGAGTAAAAGATGGTAGAGCTGTAAAGATTTAGATATGTATTCGTGCCATCATTGACCACATTCTTCATAGCATCAAAATTTTGAAAATATTTTCCAGGGAGATGGCCTCCAAACTCATTTTGAGATAAGTCAATAACTCTCAAACTAGGAAATGGGTGTTCGATCATAAAAGAGCTTCTTTCTATGGGACCATGAAACTTGTTTGATCGGAGGACAAGAACATTCAGATATCGAAGACGTCCTAACTGGTCAGGGAATGCACCAGTTAAGCGGTTGTTTCCCAGATCAAGCACTTGCAAGTATGAGCATKTGGAAAAGCAACTTGGCACCTTACCWTCAAATTGATTTCCATTCAAAATAAGCCCCGTTAATTCTCCACCACACACATGTGGAATGGTGCCATTAAAATTATTGTTCCCCATATCTATAACTGAAGGAGAGAAGTTCATATCTCCAGGTTTAATCACTCCACTAAAGTGATTATTGGACAGATTCAAATATCGTAGATTGTCCATGTTCCAAATTGATGGAGGGAATGGCCCTGTTATGATGTTATGTGAGAGATCCAAGTAAACCAGTTCATTTCCTTCTAGCTCCTTAATGTAGCCATCGATTTCATTTCTCGATAGATCTAAAGAGTGAAGTTTTCTCATGGCTCGTAAGGACTCTGGGAACACCTTTATCTTGCAAGATGCTAACTCCAAGGCTTGAAAATTAGGATTGACATAGCGACTGGCATTATTGGTCATAACAGATAAACCACTATATGAGAGAGAAAGATAATCAAGGGTCCTGAGGCTTGATAATAAAGTATCCAACTCCCATACGCCCGTAAAATTGTTAAATGAGAGATCAAGCAAAGTGAGGTTCGGGAGTTGTTGAAATGTTTGCTGAATGGATCCTTGATCAAGCACATCTATCGTTCCATCAAATTGATTGTTATCGAGTAGTAATTGCTTTAATGATTGTTGGGTGAATAATTCCAATGGTAAGCTTCCGCCGAACATGTTGTTGGAGAGAAAGATAGCTTCCAGTGAGGGAAGAGTAAACAACCAAGAAGGTAATGTTCCATTAAGCTTGTTATATGATAAATATAGRGTAGTAAGGTGCCTAAGATTAAGTAGGGATTTGGGAAGAGGACCCATCAAACTACAATGAACGAGTATTAAAGTATTCAAAGACTTGAGATGGCCGATTGAGTCGGGTATCTGTCCTGATAAGTTGGTGTATGCGAGATCCAAGTAAGTCAAAGACTTGAGATGGCCGATTGAGTCGGGCATCTGTCCTGATAAGTTGGTGTATGCGAGATCCAAGTAAGTCAAAGACTTGAGATGGCCGATTGAGTCGGACATCTGTCCTAATAAGTTGGTGTATGCGAGATCC
>NW_020204358.1:6773-12563 GCF_001531365.2 Cynara cardunculus var. scolymus
AAATATTAAAATCATGATGTATATCGCTGCATTACGCGAGTACGCTTCTAATAACAATTAATACATTCAATTTGATTTAGTGAAATAATAAATAAATAATTTTTCAATTTTAGAAATTTTAAGATTTTTTTAATAATCTTTTCAAACCAAATTGATTAAAATATCTATTTTCTTTATCTATATTATATCATAAAGCATTTGATAAAACTTTTAACAAATATTTTTTATGCATTAAATATTGTTTATTGATGCATATTATTCAAAATTTAATATTACAGATAATTTGTGCATACGTACAACTTATTAAAACTCTATGTTTGAACTCGTGTGACAAAATGCAGATAAAAATAATCAAATACATGATAAATATCATATTTTTAAATATAAAAAATGAATTATAATTAGGATAATTATTGAGTTATAACAGAATACTTAATTATTATCTTTATAAAAAATTATATTATTAAATTAAAAATAAATTACTTTATTATTAAACCTAAATTAAATTATAATAAAAAAATTAAATTTAAAAAGTTACACAAAAAAAACCGAGACTTTTAAAATAGTTAATCTGATACTAATATTGATATATATATATATATGTATATTTTTTTTTTCAAATTTTTACGAGATTTTCAAATTTATATTTTATTCAAACTAAAAACATTGTCGTTTTCTCAAAACCATATTATATCTACATAAACAGAATAAAATGAAATATTAAAATTAAATGTATCTCGCTGCATTGCGCGAATACCCTCATAATTTTACAAAATATGTTGAATATGCTCTTAATCTCCATTCTTAAGATTCCTTCAATTTCAAAAATCATAATTATAATAACTTGTATAATGTTTGTGTGTAAAAATACTTCTATAACAATAATTCCTAAAAAATAACTAGGGCGGGGCGGTACCAGATTTGGGACCGGTTGCCGGGTCTAAAATCAGTCCTAGCATTTTTCATTGAGACTAGCTAGGATTGGCTTGCCCTTCAACCACTCGGGACCAATATCGATTTGGACCAGACCTGACCCATGACCCATTTTTGGTCATCACTACTTGCCACTTTGGGGTTGTTTGTTTACCTCTTAATAGTTCAATTAATTGACAGCCTCTGAATCGTTAAGTACGTTAATCTTGTTTGACAAAAAAATAGTCTGTCTTTTAATGGTTATAAAATCCTCTGAATAATTTTGTATCCTGAGCACCCTTAACCATTCAACGACCTAATTTCATTGTAAACAATTACCAAACAAATATATTTCATTTTACACTATATCATGAGAGCCTCTTAATCATTCTGAACACTTAATTATTCTGCACAAAATCATTCAACAACTGTCAAAAAGTATCTTTGTCTTAGGAGGTAGATCGTCAATGACCGTGCATTTTGGTTCAATAATGATATTATTTTTGGACCAAGAAATGTTTTCAATACGCAAGTCATGGTGTCCATGTCCAAGTCATAGAATAAAATGTAGAAGTGTAAACTTTAGACGACTCATCTTAAAAAAGTTANGTTTTCAATACGCAAGTCATGGTGTCCATGTCCAAGTCATAGAATAAAATGTAGAAGTGTAAACTTTAGACGACTCATCTTAAAAAAGTTACTATCAGAAACATCTTAACGTGCATTTATTGCTTATTAGTTTCATTTTTTTAGAAAATGTATTTTATTAATTTTATCTTTTTTTTTTCGCTCTACCAAGTTTATCATCCGCTTAATGAATCTAATTTCAACAAAACATTAATAAAGAATTCCAACTTTTTTCACTTTTTCGGTTTTTTCGTATTCTCATACCAAGTTTTTCTCAAAATGAATTTTCAGATGTGATCATCACTTCAATTATTACTATTTTTTTATTTTGAACTTTGGTATTTTTCTAATTTTTATTGTTGGGGGACCAACTGTTTGTATGGAAGTTGGGTCCAGAACAACTGTGCTCCCATGTAATGAGCAGATCCAAGCCGAAAAAGCAAGAGGTGTCGACCAAAGAAAAGAAGAGGACCGTTAAGGAGTGACCGTGTCTCCCTCCACCTCTAACGCAAAATCCAGGATCACCCGATTGACCTCAGGAGGATCAAAGCCATTGATGTACCTTTACCTATCATTTTGTGGAATAATTTTCTTTCTAAATAAAAGATTTTTGAATTGTACAATTCTTTTGATTTTTGATTTTCTTTCTTGTCTAATTGTGCAAAATTTCCAATTGGGTAGTTACATAACGATAAATAAGTATCCTTTTTATTAGTCTTTGTGGTCCAAAAATAATAATTTCCAACTAAATACATGTATAGTAATTTTGGAGGTTTTCGGAGTTCTTAAATTGATAGGATCCAAACTTTTAATGTTTTTTTCTCCAAATGTTCACAGACTTTTCAAGACAACCGGTTCACAAACTTAATCAATATGGATTTGAAACAATAATTGAAGATAAATCAAATTCGAGTTCAAGCTCAACCTCTATYATATTTAATGAGTAATTGTACTTAGATTGGGTTGAAAAGGTTCTTAAAATGTTATGCTTATACATAAATTACTGAATGAAAGGTAAGACTTCAGATGAGCTCCATATTATAATTAAATTATTGTTATTTATTGTTGATGCAATAAAAATTTATGATAAAGACGACAAAAGAAACTACTAACATAGAAGTAGATTGTGATTAATCTGTTTGTGGAAGAAAGACTCACAGAGTGATTCGAGGGTTTTCTAAATCGACTTGTAGAGTGATTTGAGGGTTTTCTAAATCTCTAAATTGTGGTCCAAATTTACTTTTGAATCAATGACTTGACTCTAAGTCTTGGAATTGGAAGATGGAGACTTGGCCTTAATCTTTTGGCTCAAATTTCCAATTTCCAATTATTTGCATTATGATTGAGGTCTTTGCAATCCAAGGGGTTAATACTTGCTAATTAAAGTGATGAAACCAACAAGCATTTAACACAAATTAACTCAGACTCTACATGTTATTGAGAGAACCTATAAACAAAACAGGACATAACCCAACATCACCACCACAAAAGCCTCACAAGCAACACATAACCATGAGAAAGAAAGAAGACGAGAATTGTAAAAAATATCACCACGATAAAACCAACAAACTTCATTTAGATAGCGATCAAACTAATGCATAGATAAGCCTAACACTTAGGGAGGGGTAAACACTTGATCATGGTTAATTTTCATGTCTAAAATTTCCAACTTTGAATTGACGTCTTGTTTTGATGTAATGAAAAACAAGACCACAAGGAAACTTCTCTATGAAGATAATGTTATTGGTTGTTTGTGTAGACTTTTCAAGTATAGTTTTCTAAGTCTTCAAAACTTACTAGTGCCCCTTCTATGCTTTTGAAAATAACCTCGCAAATATCATGTAAAAGGTTAAAATTAATCCTAAAACTTTATACAAATTAAGATAATTACCCAAAAATATTTTTCTCAGAGGGTAATAATTCCCAAGATATAAAGTTGGGAATTATCTAAAACGTAGGTTCTGGACCATGTGAGTTTGTTTGGCCACCTCAAGCGCTTGTATGAACATTTTACGAAACGTTACAATTTATGAAACGTATTCCTTGTGCAATTTCACCGCCATCCCATATTTTCGAAATTTGATTCAAATATATAATATAATAATTAATAAATCTTGGAGTATTAATTATAACTATATTATATAATTACTCTTTTTTTAAGAAAGGATCCAACCTGGTTTCATGCCACGAACCATAACCAATAGAAGTTAAAGGATTAATGGGTAGTCCTAGGGACCGTGTGGATTGGTCCTAAGAGAATCACTTATATATTGTCAAACAAAGGGGGATTGTTTTCACACTTGGGGTTGGCAAAGGACTAGTCGAACCCACCTGGTTTTCATGTGCTCGAGTCTCGAACCATGAGCGACATGAGTCAAGGAGCGAGTAGTCCTAGGGACCATCAAGCCTAGGACTGATTATTCAAGAAGATTGTGTTGGTATGACCTTCGTAATTCTGCTAAAGCTTTCTTACAACACCGGTAATGACAGTTTGAAATGTTTTTTGTTAATAGTTACAATCTAGCAATTTAGAAAAATACACTTGCAAGAACACATGATATCCAATAATTGTCCTCCTCTTTTTAACTACTATTTATAATTCAACAGGGATCACCTACTAGCCAAGTATTAAGTAACATATCCTAACAACACATTTGATATATATACAAATAGTAGTAATAATAATCCAAAGAGACTCGAAATGCAACATAATTACGACCCTAATCTACGACTTCATCATTCAAAATGTCTACCTCCGCCCAGAACAATCCAGTTATTACGTGGAAGTTGACAAGCATTTTATCAAATAAATGTAGATGGTGTGGCCAGCATGTCATATATACCCACTACAGAGCACAAATTCATATATCCTTCAAACGGACTGACTACTTAGACGGCAAGCTTGTCTATCGAAGATATATTCAACGCAAGACTGAGATGTTTTGGGCATATTGTTAGGGATATGACAATTGTAGTAGCTACGGAATAGGAAAGTAGAAGCTTTAATTAGTTAGTCTCCTTCCTCTGTACCTTTTATGTTTTACTGGTTTAATTATATAAGATAACCTGTAGACAATTTTAACAAACTATAGAGAAAATATTTCATTCCAAATATTATCTTCAGTAATCATAAATCTCACTAGCAGAGGAACAAATAAATAGAAACTCATGGTCGACATCGATGATAACAAAATAGGCATATCTCAAGGAAACATATGGATTAATCGAGGTCCACATTCGTCCAAGTGCTAAGTGCTATCTTTTGATCATAAACATTTAGCATATATAAACCAATCCAAGCCCACACTTGTCCAAGTGCTAAGTTTTATCTTATGATCTTATAGTTTAGCATAGCTAGCCCAATCCAACCAGCAATCCATAAACCCATTAGTAACTCATTTGATTCAAGAAAGAGATCAGGATTTATAAAGTGATTTAGATCTTTAACTTCTCTTCCTAGTTGGGATAAGGCTCCAGCATTGAAGACTAAGAAGCCGTTTACCAAACACTTACCCGGTAAGCGCTTACCGACAAAATTTAAACCCTATCATTGACTTACCGGGTAAGATTTTAGTCCACCAAAACGGTATCATATGCAACAATTTACCCGGTAAGCGCTTACCGTGGTAAGAGTCATCGTCCTCACTTACCGGGTAAGACTCTTGATCCTGGTAAGATTCTTGGTCCTTACCATAATCATCCGGTAAGGTACTGTGACTTGGTGTTCACTTACCCGAGTAAATGTTTGGTAAACGACCCCTAACTTCAACATTTGAAACAGATAAATTCACACTTAAGTTTAATTCTAAATGAAACATTGGGTCATGAGTCTTTTGATTGGGTTGGCCCTTAATYTTGATGTTCTTGTTTAATTGTATAAAATTCTCAACTTCAAATAGACGTTACATAAGAAGAATCTTTCGATGGAACTTTTTCTAACTAAGTTGATTKGGCTTTAAGTCTTGTGTCATTGGCTAACTTATTGAATTTCTCAAACTAGTATGGGTTAGGAACAGGGGGCTCTAAATCAAAGCCAAAGAATACACTTGGGTTGTACAAGTCTTTTGTTTGGTAAACGGTCCCTAACTTCAACATTTTCATGCAGATGAGTGCATACTTAAGTTTACTTCTAAATAAAACACTTGGGTTGTACAAGTCTTTTGATTGGGTTTGGCCCTAAATTTTAAATTTCTTGTCTAATTGTCTAAAATTTTTAACTTCAAATTGATGTAACCATCAAAAGAATAGTTC
>NW_020204360.1:0-12409 GCF_001531365.2 Cynara cardunculus var. scolymus
TGTTAAAGAATTGTTCACAAGTGTTCATATTGTATTCATATGTACACTAGCTGCATATCTCAACATTGGCTTGCTCCTGAATGTGTTCATAATGAGAGAACTATTATTCACAAACTGTTCATATTGTGTTCATATGTACACTAGCTGCATATCTCAACATTGGCTTGCTCATGAATGTGTTCATAATGAAGGAATTATTGTTCACAAACTGTTCATATTGTGTTCATACCTGTTTATTTATTTATTTACTTTTGTGTAACAACTATTCTTATTATATTCATATTGTGTTCATAAATGTTATACAGTACAAGTTCATATATATGTCAATTTTGGTTCCTATTTGACACAATGGTTCATATGTGTATGTGTTCATATGGTTCTTACATTAACAAAAATAAATTAATAAAAATAATAAGATTTTTTGATTTTGTAACTCCCAATTAATGATATAGGAGTTACATAAAAAAGAAAATTACCTAAATACCCTTTTCCCCTTTGTTCACATATCTTCTTTGAAATTGTAAATTTAAAAATTTAATTTTTTATCATGATTAATCACAACTCTTTATTGTAAGAATCAATGGCCAAAATTGGTTAACAAAGTTAACACAAAAATCTTGGTTATTATTTGAACCAAGCTATATATATATATATAGACTTGGGATCATGTGAGACCAAAGGTTTTTCGTGAGACCCGTAAGACCAATTCTCAACTCTTGGATTAGATCTACAATCTGACAATCGGAATATTCATAAATGCCACGATACTTCTCAATAATTACAAAATTGCCACCGTGCAACTTTAGACCTTTAGATCATTAGTTTATAAAGTTGATCAATGAACATAAATTAATCTTACGGGTCTCATGAAAAACTCTTGGTCTCACGTGAACCCAACCCTATATATATATATATGTGTGTGTATGTGTGTGTATATAGATGGAGGATTATGCAAGAAACATATTAATGTGCGACAAAGGGATAAAAAATATTGGTCGCATACTTTATATAATATATGGAATAAACAAAACATTGTTAAATTAAAAATATTATGATTATCATTTTTGTAGAACATTATTTGTAACCATTCGAATAATCACTAATAAATCAGGATTGAGTTTGTTTTCCAAACTAATTTCTAATAAACCAGTTTCATCATGAAGATAAATATGTAACAGTTTACTTATAGGTTTTTATCACACAGGATAGTTTGTTCAATGATCATATCGATCATATTTGATAATCATATGTGATGATTAGGCATGAGAATGTGGTGGGGACCCCAATCCCCATCCCCGTCTTTAGGGGTGAGCAAAGGACGGGATGGGTCGGAGCCTAAAACTGCAAACCCGACCGGGTTTCAGGGATGGAAATGAAACCCCAACACTAAACTTTCTAGAGAAAACTCACGGGTTTCGGGTTGGGTTGGGTCGGGTTCGGGGCCCATCAATTTCATCCTCAACTTATTACACACAAAAATAGCAAAATAAAAGACCCATAAAATCTCACAAAAAACCCATTTAGGATCTCTAATTTGATGATTTGCTTCCTTATTAATTGTTACCTGAATATGCGTCAAATTTAAACAAAAACCTTGAAAAGTGAAAACCCCACAAACATTGATTGAAAAGGGGGGGGGGGGGAATTGATTTCACAAAAACAGAAGATCGGAAATAAAATAGGAAAACGAGTTAAGACCAATTGATGATCATCAGAAATCAGAAACCCATTAAAATATAAAGTAAAAAAAGTGCAAGTTCTCACCAAAATAAAGACCATAGAATGAAATCAATCAATTTGTTGCTCGCGTGCATAAATTGTCCAATGAAGAGAAAAAACAAGTGATTTTGTTGACTCCAAACATTATTTATACATACATGTGTAGCAGTAAATTAGCAAGAAGAACAGCAGGAAGCAAGTTACCTGAAGCTTATATATCCTCTCGACCTCTCCTACTCAATTAAATCCCTTGTAATCAACAGTGAGCTAAAGAGAGAGAAATTGAAAAGTGGGTTCTAAAATTTGAAGTTGGTGATGGAGAGGAGAAGAGTATTGGTCGAAAAAGTGGGTTCTGAAATTTGAAGTCGAATCGTTGGACAGGTCGGGGACTGAAACCGAATACCCAAATTGATCCTACTTACCCTCGAAAAAAATGGATTTCGGGTATCGGGTTCAATCAAGCTTCAAGATCGGGTATTTTGCATTTTTTCGGGGCGGGTTAGGTCGGGTATTTCGGGTTGGTCGGGTTTTGCTCACCCCTACCCATCCCCGGTCCTCAACCTCCGTCCCATCCTCGTCCCCACTAGGAAAATGATCACATCCCCAACAGGAAACTGGGATCCCCAACAGAGAATTAGGACCCCAACAAAGAATCAGGAATTTTTTTCCCGTTTATGTCATTCTTCCTAAAGAATCAAATGCAGTGTTATGCCAAGTTGGAATTTTCTAGGGGCGGAGGGCTTCACTCCAGTTTCTCTGTCTCATACGAAGCAATGAGAGGCAAACTATGATGGTGAGATATTTTAAATCAGATGTATTAATCTGTAGCACCCGGATTTTTGATACGCACAATTTCGGGTTCTATATTTATACTTGACCTTAGAATAATTTTTGGTATGTATTTTTAGTTGGTGTAATGTTTTGGGTGAGAACATACTACCTTTATGGAGAAGATTCACTCTCGGGGTGAAATCTTCACCAACGGGAAGATCATCCTTCATGCCAATCAAAAAATTCTTCATGGCCGGGAAGTTTGGACAGAAATTATGCCTGACTAGTAGGACCCATCAGTTCACTTAGAATCTTTTTTTGACCTCTCATTCTATGTTTCCAAACTCATTTTCTCCTCTTTTCTTTCTCTCTCACTTCATTTACTCCAACCCAAGAGCATTGAGAAAAAGATTTACGAGGCTTTCTAAGGATTTAACATCATCTAAGCTAAGGATTCAGCCTAGAGTTCAAACTTCAAGCTCTCATCTTTTTTTTTTTCCTAGAAATTTTCTTGATTTGTTAGGTTTCACCAAAACCTAATATTGTGAGTTCATCCTACTCTTTTACAAAATTATATACATGTTAAAATGTTGTATTTTAGTTCTTCAAAGCTTTCATTTTAAGTATTTCTCATTTGGTTGATTTTGGACCAACTAGGTCAAAGTTGAGATTTTGGAACTGTAAGTTATTATATGCATACGACACATGTCATACAGCGATACTGCTAAGGAGTATGTAAACCTATAGGGTCGCACACAAAGTATACGTTTGCTTCCATTTGAAAGTAACCCAAAAGTCATGATTGACAGTTAACTAATTATTCTTGAAGAATAATTATAAATTATGTGTTAAACCGTAATTATGATAATTACAGGGTATTATCTGTAAATAAACATAATTATTTAAAGTTTTAGATAATTATATAATAGATAAACATCAAACTTTATTTAAAGTTATAGGGTGGCTATAATACTAGTTCATATAAATAGGTTGTTAGGGACCAATTTAGTTTTGAATGAATTCAAATCTATGAATTTCGCTTATCGGTCTATAAGCACATATTTAGACTTAGGGTTCTTTTGGGCTAGCACCTGGTGGAGGATTTATGCGTGTTCATGTGTGGATCAATTGTAGAGAAAACCGCGTTCAGTTTCTAAGTGTCGCATCAGTTTTGTTTCACTAGATCCTAAAAGGTACATTCCTAAACACCATATGGTGTGCTACAAATTAAATTAAATGTTTCATTGGATCCGGCTTGGGTTTTAGATTTAGAAAAGTTTTCTAAATTATTGTACCAATCTTTTTTTTAATTTTCCATTGCGCTTAAGGTTACAAGTTCTATTAAAACCCAACAGGGACTTTATATCTTTTGATAAAATAAGTGTGGGAATGGTTTTATAATGGGAGATGATTATTTCAAGATTGTGATGAGTTTTGGAACCTAAATTTATAAATGTTGATATATTTGAATTTTTTTTATAAAAATGATGATTTTACCCACTTAATGGTTATTTATACATAAATCCTTATGTATTGGATATGGTTTGACATATCTAGAATGCAAAGGATCCATAGGCATAAAATTGGTTTTATTCGATATGAATGGGATGATATTCCCTAAGCCGTAACTTGAAATAGGCATTGGGTCTTCATAGGCAATATGGGAGTTGGGCATTGACCATTGACCAATATAATGTAATTTCTAATTGAACGAGCTTAACTAGGATATTAAAGATCCAAAGGAACAAACCTAGTGTGGTTGGATTTGGTGACTTCGCAAACAATAGACTTCGAGTAGTTGAGTTTGTTAACTCATTAAACTATAAACCGAGAGTGGTTGATGTTAAGGAATGTTAATCCATAAGTGATGCTTATGTAATATCTTACTTTTGTGTTTGATTGCTATCAATGGTAAATCAGGTCCCCCCGGTCATTGGAAGATGTATTATGCCCTTCTATGGACGAGATTGGTTTAAATTGATGAATTGACTTGATTAAAGATATGTTTTCGGTCTTAATGTTTTATACCTATATTTTATAACTCTTTGAACTCACTAGCCGTTAAGTCTAACACTTTTCTTAAATGACATGTATATCAAGGTCTCAAAGTAGCGGGGCCACTAATGCTTGAATAGAGTGATGTTTGCCGATAGAGGCATTTTTGGGACATCTTTTTTGGAAGACTTTTGGAGTTACCACATGGTAGATTCTTTTGGATGACTGTAGTGATACCCGACCATAATATAAATCTAGAATTGGTCTAAATTAGTAGGTTGTTATCAACCGTCCATTTTTCTTGATGTCAACTCTTTTACCATTCCCCATTATTAGGTGATTTTATTTAATTAAGTATTTTTTCTGTCTTATTCTGTGGTTTAAATTATCTCTTATCTTAGGGATGTTACAAGTTGGTATTAGAACTCTAGTTTTAGTAAACTAGGTATGGACTTAAGATGCATAGGCTTTAAGTGACGATTTGTGAGATGTGGGTAGAACTCTTAAGATGGGAGAGTTATAGAGTCAACGAAAATGCACTGCTTGATAGTTTTGATGATGGTAACGAGGATTCTTATGTATAATATATACAAACTTTCATGTAGCTAATGCTATTCTGAATATACTGTTACATGAACATGTTTGATTTTACTATATTCCAAAGATTGATGAATGTAATGGTACGTTTCAGTTGTTGATCTTATATTAGCTTAATCTCATGTTTTCATTCTTTTATGGTAATCTTAGATGGTTAACATGCGGGCTAGACCGTCAGTCTATAAAGAGGGCCAAGAGGTGAGTGTGATGGCTTCGGAGCAGCCAAAGGAAGCTAGTAATGCACTACCCCCTCCAATTCTACTGTCATTGGGTAGTAAAATTGACCTTTTGTTGATGATGGCATTGGCCTCTTCCAATATGGTCATTCAAGAAGTAGACCCCTAGTCCATGATGTCGTCCAGTGTCATGCAGATGATAAATCAGCCATGGAGAAGCAACATGAGATGTTCATGAAGTTGGGATGCAAGTAACCGAAAGCATGAGATCATTGCTGAGATTGTCATCAGTGTTTCCAGGGGAGATGGTATTGTTTTTGGCACCAAGGAGAAGTAATTGTTGGCACCATACATAGAGAGAAGAGATACATACAAGACCTTATTGTATAACAAGCCTCTCGAGCATCTTTCAAGTTTGTTGCGCTCCATATATGACTCTACCGAATACCACCGCAAGACCCAAGCTTCGTATACAGCTCCAATAAGTACCACCACAATCCCCAAGGGTAACCAAGATTTTTACTCGTCCTCTAGATGAGTTCACCATAAAAGTCACGATCTATGTATACGGTTTCAATGAGCACTACCACAAGACCTAGCCCCATAGACGACTCAATAGAGTACCACCGGATGCTACTAGATTCATGTACGACCCGATAGGGTGCTACGACAAGCTTTCAAACCATGACTTGGCAACCACATACTAGAAACTATAGTGAGAACATCAAAAGTATAAACTTAAAACAATAAAACATAGACTACTCACAGTACCTAGAGTCTGACTCTACAGGAGCCTATCTCCTCAATACCTGCGGTCTTGGAGTCCAACCCCTCACAGGTTCCTCTCCACAATACCGACACGTCCAAGCTCAACCACTCCATGTCTATCGCTCATATGTCACCAAGCTACAAAACAAGAATATTTTCTAACCAACATACTAACTCCTACGCCTATGGGTTCATAACATTACAGTCTAATTACACGACCCTAAATGAATGACCAATGCACTCAAAACATGTAAAATTTTAATTAAATATGCCATAACTACACATAATTCCCAAAACTCGATGTAGAGCAAATTAAACCGGACAAGTGTCCTTAAGACTCATCTGAATCAAAACCAAATCAATAACTTAATGATTTTTGAATGATTTATAATATCAAAATATCAAAAGTATATTAACACCAAATAATTCACCCAAGAGGAATAAATCATCAAAATCTCCACACTTGTGGTTTATGTATCGAAATGTCCAAAAATTCAAAATATGAATATTTTACAAGATTTATAAACCAGAGATGAAAATCTCATCAAATAATTAATACATTTGATAGATAACAAGAAAACATCTTTAAGACTCCAAAATCGGACATTTTTTGCGTATACCAAGTTTTCACAAAACAAGTTGAACTCGCCTTGCTATGTTAAGTTAAACCTAGGTTCTAAACCTAAATCTTTAGCTTCAAGGGTGATGATTTGGAATCTCCAATCAATCTCTCTCTAAAAGAACCCTTCAAAACCGCCAAGCAAGCTAGAAAATACCAATCATTAACACAAACCCCCAAAATACAAACATCTCAAAATACCCAAAAAAAAACTCCTCTTCGATCTTGAGAATCCAAGTTGAATCATTTGTATAACTTGACTAAGATCTCCTTCAAAATGCCTCCAAAAGATGCCCAAAAACTTCCGAAGCCACCACATGAAAAGAGGGAGGAAGATGAGAAGAGAAATGAGATAAAACTCTAAAATCGACCCCTTTTAAACGCATAAACCCCTTCTCATGGCCTTGGCCACGATCTCAATTCGCGGGCCAAGCCGCGTGTGCTCCCGAGCTGCAAACCACAGTTGCGCGACAGCCTGGGTCAAGCACCAAGTCACATGATTTGATGTTCCTAGATGATTATTATGTAAAACCTTCGTGATTTATGTCTTATAGGCCAAATGTTAGTGTTTGATCATAAAACAAACGCCTTAAAATCCCAGGTGTTACAAAATTGGAACACAAAACAATATCAAACACAAAGAAATTTGAAACATGAAATAATATCAAAATCACATTATAACACTTTGAGAGCTCAAGAACAATTATATAAATTCGTAAGAAAAGCTAAACCCTAAACAACCTACTGATACATTTCAACATTGACAAAATGGTAAATAACAAGAATAGGAAAATAGTAAATAACAAAAAGAGTAACTTTGTTAACCAATAGAAGAGCGCCACATGGCATGTTTCAAGTTTAGGTTCTTTACCTGAAATGGGCTGGACTTTTTAGGTATTGTCCCATTTGAAGATTTAAAATTGGGCTGCATGAAAAGAAATGAAGCCCAGACCAGGAGCCTTAAAACACACACAAAGAGATGGTGAAACCCTAATAGCGATCTGCGGCTGTTCATCTCGTCTTTCGACTTTCAGGAGCTCTTCAGCCATGGTAACAACTCCAATCTCTCTTCATACCTCTTCCATCTTTCTTTTTAATTTGCGTCCCAAATTACTCATTCGATCGCTAGTTTGTTGTATTTGTAGCTGAGAAAACTAGAAGGACTTTCGACTTAATCTGTATTCGATGCACTTGGATTCTAAATTAAGTAATTTCTGATTACAATGTAATACTTGTATATCCACTGATTTTGAACTGGTTGTATAATTTGTCGTGGGATGCAATTATGACATCTAAATGTATTTTCTATGCGTATTTTGCGATTTGTATCAGTTATGCGCAGCGATTTGTTCTAAAGTCCTATATTCTTTTCGAAAAATAGGTATTCTAGTTTTTTTTTTCAAGTGATCAATTCTTGATTCATATAATTAAAAGTTTTTCTTATTAATTTGATCTTTGAATTTGATCTATGTATTTGCCAAAACATCTTAAAGAATCCTGTGTGTACGGGCAACTGATACTCTCGTCTTTATACATTTGAACCCAACTGTTCTTAAAAAGTTATGGGCATTGTATCTTGGGATGATCATGGGTTAGGTTGATCGGTTTGAGGGCATTTGAGCAACCCAACCCAATGCTTACAGATTGAAAAAATCTTAACCCAAACCAAACCAAACCAAATGCAACCCAACCCAACCCATACGGGTTGGTCGGGTTGCTACTTTGGTATATTAAAATATTTTTCTAACCTTGAATATGTTAGTTCTCTAATCACAATTTGTATCGTAGCAGGAATCACTTAGAAATAGCATAGGATTGAAGAGTTTCTTTTCTCTTTCATTTGGTTTTGTTTAAGAAGGCATGAACTTCTTGATTTTTATGGTCTTTGATGAACCATTTTTCAACATTGTGAATCAAAAACCTTTAGTTGAAGCTAAGGCCAGTGCCAATATTTGCAGATGTTTTAACATGTATATAACCTATGCTATGTATTTCTCTTATCTAAATAGGGTCCTAGAGTTGTAATGTTCTCATTTCCATTTGATACCAATAGTTGACCATATGCACTCTAATACTGTATGACTAGCTCTTCTAGCAAAATATGATGCAAGTCTTTCCTTTTTTGCAGGTTAACGTTCCTAAGACGAAGAAGACTTACTGCAAGTCCAAGGATTGCCGAAAGCATACCTTGCATAAGGTGACACAGTATAAGAAGGGAAAGGATAGCTTGGCTGCACAAGGAAAGCGTCGTTATGACAGGAAACAGTCTGGTTATGGTGGACAAACAAAGCCTGTGTTTCACAAGAAGGTGAAAACATACTTTTTTCAAACTTCTCACTTGTTCAACTTTTCTTCTCAAAATTGGTTTTTATGATGAGCTTTTTGCCTATCATATTTGAATCTGATCATGTTTAAACCCATTTTGGCATGACCTTAAGGCTTTTGAATATGGGCATTTCCTAATGATTGCAAGTAATTGTATGATTCAGGCAAAAACCACGAAGAAGATTGTGCTAAGGCTGCAATGCCAAGGTTGCAAGCATGTGTCCCAGCACCCGATCAAGGTCAGCTTTGAATGTTCGCGCATATATATATATATGTATATATATAGAGAGAGAGAGACTTGGGATCATGTGAGACCAACCTGTTTTCGTGAGACTTGTGTAATCAACTTTTTATAGTTGAAATTTCACTGCTAAATGATGCGAAGATAAACATTGTTTAGCCGTGAAATTTCAATTGTAAAAAAGTGGTCTTACGGGAGAAAATAGTCTGGTCTCATGTGAACCCAACCTTGTGTATATATATAGAGAGAGAGAGACTAAGGATCGTGTGAGAAGGGAAGTTACGGAGAGAAGCGTAAAAAGAGATCTGAACTCTTGATCACTTTTAGAAAGGAATTGATCCGGTGTAGCTCATTAGTGTTGGCATTCAATTAGGATTGATCCAAGGGTGGAGATCTCTTCTTATGCTTCTCACCATAAATTCCATTCTCACCGGAACCCAATTCTATGTATATATTGATGTGCGATTACTAATTAATGGCTCATCTTGCTGTGTTTTGTGCAGAGGTGCAAGCATTTTGAAATTGGTGGAGACAAAAAGGGCAAGGGAACATCTCTTTTCTGAGAAATTATGTGTAATCTAGTTGCAGTTATTCATTTTTCTATTTTGGCAGACATGGAGATCTACTACAATGCAAGTGGCTTTTTTGCTTTGACACATGTAACTTAGTGAAGGAAATAGGAAACTTTTCTTGTTTATTTGTTTCTATTTGCAGTGCAGGTGTGGTTTCATATGATGCATTGCTTGTTTTAGATTGTGAATTGGTTGTATAGATGTCCAAATTGTGCATGGACTTTGGCACTGGTTATTGCATGGAAGCTGTTCATGGCTTAGAAACCAGATTAGGCATTGATGTAGATCACTAATGTGTGTTGCATGCCTGGTTTGCGCACACAGGCAAGGATGACATAGATGATCGAGTTATTACTGTTGGAGTAATTGGTGTATTTGGCGATCGATTTGGCTAGATCATTCAAACCCTCCAGAAAAGGTTCCAGACCGAACCGGACCGTCCGGTTTTGCTCTTTTCCAAACTAGACCGCTCAAACTACAAAAAATGATATGGTTTGACTTGGTTCAACCGGTTTGAATGAGGTATATGGGACATCAAACTATAATCTATATATTTAATTCATCACATTTCACCTATTTATATATAATTTTTTTTATATCCATCGTTGGATCAAACTTAATACTAAATCTTAGCTGTGTATATTGTTTATTTTGCAGTTACATTTGGATGCAACCTCCGTCCCCAACTCCCACCATCTTCCATGGTTATAAACATGTTTATTTGTTTACAAATTATATCATTAGAATTATGTCTTGAATACTTCAAAATAAGCTAAATATTGAATTTTTTTTATTTAATCATAGTAATAAATATTATCAATACATACAAATTAATTTGTTTTATATTTCTTACATTTCATTTTTCATTTTACACTTCTTTCATATTTAAATACATAATTATAAATTAACTAAAACATATTAAAAAGGTGTTTTTTTTGTTACAAATCTATATTTATACTATATTACAAAGCATGTTAAACGGTTACTTGTTGAACTTTAAGAGGTATCCATTTTTATGCATGATTTATAAGTTTTGAAACTAAACAACAACCATAAAACTTTCATAATATTAAAATCAAATTATTTTTAATTCTTAAGTTACATTTTATATCCTTATAATTAGTTATTTAATTTATTTTTGATCTCTTACTTTTTCATTTTACACCCTTATTATATTAACATACATAATCATATATTAAGAAAATACAGAGAGCCGTTTAGGGTATTTATAACCTTGGTTTGAGATTTGAGGCAAGTTTAGTAGTTTAGATTGTTTTTGTTAGATTCTGAGACATAGATGGTATCARAGCCATGTTTTTGTATTTCTATATCGTTTCAAACTCTGTTTTAACTCTGTCCTTCCCAGTTTTACGATTCTTATGAATCTGTTTAGATCTGGAGGTGATGATACTGTTCATAACAGTATGACAGAGGAATATGATATTCCTCAACATCTTGATCTTCTTGATCACTGGACCATTCCCAGAGTTGAGCCTAAACTTATTTATAAAATAGGCACTTTTGAAAAGCTTGGTTTAAAACATATTGTTAAAACCACGGAATCYTCGATTCCTCTTCATAAGGATGAAATGATGATTCGTCTTTTAAATAAAAAAGATATCATGCCTTATTTCAAAACTCATAAGTTTTACATATTGGTCTTGTCCAAATTGCGTTTAAACCGCTCACTCTTGTAGGATTACCAGAAAGTTTTCTTGCAGCTCTTAGAGATGGAAGAAATCTTAATTGGCAACAATCCTTAATTGGAATGATCCAATCCAGTCTGGCCCATGGCCCTGTTTATTTTGATGTTTATCCTAATCTCAGTTTATCTTTAACAGATGTTAACCTTCTGGATGCTTTGACATTAAATGTTAAAACTCATGGTTATAACTATTCTGYAGGAACAGAAGTTTTCTGTATTTGTTATAGAATCTATTTCAAACCTTTATTTACTCTTAATCSTAGATGTAAAAGAGTTGATAAAGATATTAATGAGACTATTCTTATAGAAACCAATTTTAATAGATCTAAGATCCAAACCCGTAGATCTAYCAAATGGGATGAAATAGTTTTCCCTGAAGGATGGTTCCTAGATAGGAATATTCCTAGACAACCTATTGTTCAAAGTGATTTTAGYAATATCACTCAGACAGATGATGGTACTGTCTATGTCCAATTCGACGATCCTCGTAATATTCCCTATACCGAGACCAGACCTCTTTTAAGGTCTCAATCATTATCTCATGGCATTCACAGCTTTATTTCCCCGTTTGGGACTAAAGCAAGCCAGCCATCCGTGATCCAGCCTTCTAGGGCTTCGACCTCGTATTTACGAGACACTCAAGCTCATTCTTCTGAGCCAGAGGAGCATATTGAATCCTCCTCTCAGCAGCCTTTTGATGAACTTAGAGTTCATAAAAATGGTATTGTTCATAACAATCCAGTTGCTCAAGTAAGTAACAGACAACCTCATAGGGTGGTAGAGACCATGTCTGATTTTAATCTATAAGTTTTTAATGAATTTTTCTTCTTCTAGGAGTTGGGTCACTAGTGAGGGAAAGATAGATTTCACTCATGGTTCTCCTGCTAGACAGCTTGTCTGCAAAGATTACTATGGTAATCC
>NW_020204361.1:0-1699 GCF_001531365.2 Cynara cardunculus var. scolymus
ATTGTTCTTAAGGGTCCTTATTGGGTCCATTTAGTACTAGTAGGTTCAATGTGCCTACTTATTTTAATCGAGTCATTTTTGTCAAAATGACACTAAATGGATCATATAATTAATCCAATTAGACCCGAATTGGGTTAATAGGCCCATTTCTTTATAAAGAGTCTAATTGGGTCAAAATGACAATAATTGGTTTAGTTCAATCCGGCCTTAATGGGTATAATCGGCTTCTTTCTCCAATTTGAGTCAAATTGAGTTATAATGGAACTTAATCGGTCATAATTAGTCTAATGAGAAGTTAATGAGAGTAAATGGGGTAGAATCGGTTTTTTTGTTCCTTACAAGGTCCATTTCGTGTCTTTTTTTTTGAAGGAAAACTTCGGCAAATTTATAAAACGCAATAAAAAGGTTTACAATGCAACCAGAAAACAGACAGACCGCAACCAACAACTAAGAGCCCCAAGGCCGATGGAAACACCCCAACCAAGCCACAACAAGCCAAAAGAAACTAAGCCCATAAGAAGCAAACAAACAACAGAAGATAAAAAAGAGAAGCTTAACCCAAACCAAAGCCCCCCAGAACCAAAAACAAGTCTTCAAGTCAACCATTAGTAACCACAGGACGACTCGCCAACCAATTTGCACGAATGGAGATAGAATCCCTAATAACTGCAATAAGATCCTGAGCCGTACGCTTAGTCACAGAAAAAAGTCTGCTATTACGCTCCTGCCAAATATAGTAAATAGTAGCAGCCATAGCAAGCTTCTGCTTTAACAATTTCGGATGACTATTAGGATCCGAAATAACTTGAACAATCTTCTCCCACCTTGAAGGCATACCCGACAGATCCACCATATGTAAAACACTAGTCCATACAACTCCAGCATACAAACATTGAAAGAATAAATGATCATGACTATCCAAACATTGACCACAAAGCGAACACTCCAAATCTGGGGGCTCATCCTTCCAATGTAAACGGTCTTGAGTCGGAAGCCGTCTCTGACAAGCCAACCAAAAACAGAATGCATGCTTCGGAATATGACCCGAGAACCAAACCAATTTAGACCAAGGGATCACAGGATGGTTACCCTCTAAGGAAGCCCAAGCCTTACCCACTGTAAAATCCGAACACATAGTATAATTTTCCCCCCAAAGAACTCTATCACGAACAGAGGTCAATAAAGGTAACGGAGAAGTATGAAGCATATCGAACCGTTGACACCAATCATCAGGCCAATTACCATTCCAGTTTATAATAAGATCACGAACCGTTGTTAAGGTAGAGAACCCACATGAATGGATAAACTGGTAAGAGATAAAATCGGATAGAGGACCACAAGGTAACCAAGCATCCTCCCAAGCATTCGTGTCCCGACCATCACCAATTTGAGAAAAAAGAAACCGACGCAAATGACTCCGCAAGTCTAAAAGTTTACGAAAAACCCAAGACCAATTAGAATTCTTACGAACCATCCAGAAATTCGAAGAACGGAGATTATTACTATAGATCCAACGAACCCACATAGAATCCCGCCGCCTAGCAATATCCCACACATGCTTTGCAAGTAAAGCCCGATTCCAAGTGGAGAGTCTTTTARTTCCAAGACCCCCAGATTCCAGCGGTCTACAAACCATATCCCATGATAACCGACATCTACCACGAGGATCTTCCCTTGGAGCCCAAAGGAATTTTCGAAA
>NW_020204361.1:2219-4240 GCF_001531365.2 Cynara cardunculus var. scolymus
ATAATCGGCTTCTTTCTCCAATTTGAGTCAAATTGAGTTATAATGGAACTTAATCGGTCATAATTAGTCTAATGAGAAGTTAATGAGAGTAAATGAGGTAGAATCGGTTTTTTTTGTTCCTTACAGGGTCCATTTCGTGTTAGAGGATATAATAGGCTATTTCTCCTTAGGAAGTCCAATTGGGTTAAAATGACACTAACTAGGTCATGATTAGTCTCATTAGACCCTAATGGGCATAATGGGCCCATTTCTCCTTGACGAGTCTAGTTGGGTCAAAATGATACTATATGAGTCGTAATTAGTATACTGAAAGGGGAAGGAATTCCCCAGGCAATTTTATAAAGACAATAAAAACGTCACCAAAACAAGAACAGTCAGCAAGAGAAACTACGACAACTTTACTCACAAACCAAGTCATAAGAAGCCAAAAATGACAAAGGGAAATACACCAGAACAAAACAACACCACCCGCCAAAATACAAAAGGCAAGAAAGAGCCAAAAGAACCAAATCCGAGAAGGAGCACCACCCACGAAGTCACATGTCATTGGAATTCATAATCTTCTTCCTAGTCTTCCAAGCCATTCGATGAAGAATCTGCATCTTGATCACCGCAATAACTTTATCCTCCGAATGATTGAAATTGTCGAAGAACTTCTTGTTTCGTTCCCTCCAGATATTATAAACTGTTGCCGATAAACCAAGTCTCTGAACCGTAGACCAAGATTTCCAATATTGAACGGATCCCCTGTGAAGAATATCCTCCCAATTGTTCGGATAAGACGTTAATCCCACCTCCATTTTAATGCCTTCCCAAATACTGCTAGAATAAGAGCATTCAAAAAATAAGTGATTGTGCGTTTCAATCACTAATTTACAGAACACACACTTTAAATCCGGTGGATCATGCTTCCACTGACTGATACGATCTTGGGTTGGCAATTTCTTTTGGCAAGCCATCCACATACAAAGAGCATGTTTTGGAATGAAAGCTTTGTTCCATACTAGTTTATACCAATGCACAACCGGATTTACCTCTTGTAAAGTCTTCCAAGCCACATTTACCTGAAAATCACCCCGAGCACCTTTATTATCAATCCAACGAACTTTATCCTCCACAAGATTGTGAGAAGGAATAAGGACATTTTGCAGTTGAGGATAACGTTGAATCTAATCCTTCGGCCAATTTGAACCAAACCTGTGCATTACATCATATACCGTAGAATTATTATGGAAACCCTGCCCGTTGATAAATCTATAAGACAACGAATGGATAAGAGGTCCCACTGCACTCCATGTATCTTCCCAAGCATGTGTCGATAAGCCATTACCCACATCATAGATAAAGAAACGTCGGCAATGAGGTCTTAAGTCTAGAAGACTCCGTAGGATCCATGACCACTCATTCCTCTTCTTGATAACCCAAAAGTTACGGCCCCGAACACAGTGAGAATGAATCCAAGAGACCCACATCGTATCTCTTTCCCTCAAAATATCCCAAATATGTTTGAACAGGAGACACCTATTCCAGGTCGCAAGCCTTTTCAAACCAAGACCCCCACTCTGAACAGGCAAGCAAATAGAATCCCAAGCAACACGACATTTACCCCTCTGTCCCTCCGCTTTACTCCATAAGAAATTACGAAAAAGCTTTTCAATTTCATGAATCGTAGCTGCCGGTACAAGGAATACCGACATCCAAAACGTTTGCATCGATTGGAGAACTAAGATAATGAGTTGACGACGCCCTCCATAAGAGAGGAATCTGTTCTTCCAATTTAACAAACGAGATTTAATCTTTAACACAAGAGGATTAAAATCACGTACCTTTAGCCGAACCGGAGAAAGAGGAACGCCTAAGTATCGAATAGGGAACACCCCTGGCCGAAAAGATAAACTATCACGAATACGGCACTGAGCCTCCATTGACACATTCCCGAAGAACACTTCACTCTTCTCCAGACTTGGCGCTAAGCCCGATCGTTCTTCAAACAATTGTAAGCCACGTTTAATAATCTCCAC
>NW_020204361.1:5795-7181 GCF_001531365.2 Cynara cardunculus var. scolymus
GACGAATACGTCTTCCAACACGGAAAGAAAGAATGCCCGGAGAATGGTCAGAAATTCCCCGAGGCTCAAAGAAAGCCGAAGCATCCCCAAATCTAGAAATAAATTTCGAATTGCCCAAAATACGATCAAGTTTCCTCATAACACCCTCTCCACCCGAAGGTTTCTGGAACCAAGAAAATTGACACCCTTGATACGAAATATCAAATAATTCAGCCTCTTCCAGACAGATATGAAATTCCTCCATGTCAGAATTCCTCCTGGAGGATCCTCCCAACCCATCATGAGGGAAAAGCATCGAATTAAAGTCACCCATAGCAATCCATGCTTTCCGCTGACAGAATGCATGAAATTATCCAAAAGCCCTCCAAAGTTCACGCCGTTCAGTACCCGTATTACAACCATAAACAAAAGAGATAAAAAGGGGTTCAGTGTGCCCAAGAATTCGAACTTCACAATGAACATATTGATAATGCTGCTCAAGCATAAGGACAGATAAAACCAACGGGTCCTAAGCAATAATTAGGCGAGTGCCTTGATCACTGACCGAACCATTTGAAATCCAATTCCATATACCAAAAACACTACTACACACATCCCCCAAGTGATTGTATACAACTTTGGACTCTATGATGCAACATCTTTGAGATGTTTGAGAGAAATGAAATCACGTACCTCCTTTTGTTTAATAAGGGCATTTAATCCCCTAATATTCCAAGCTGCCAACTTTATCATTAAGACAAAGAAGATGGATCATCCGCTCCTTTATTGGCCTGTAAATGCTCCTCCGTATCTATAATTTCCATTTCGTCWTCATCACTAGACTCATCAGAAAGAGACGAAAACCGATTACTAGTTTTCAGATCAAGAACTTTTCCCCTCCTTGGTTTAAAAGCTTGCACCACCTTTTGCACTAACTCCGGATTACCTTTCGAWAAGATTTGGACATTTGAAACCTCCTCTCTCCCTCTTGGCGTACGTCCCGCATTCACCGTACAGAATTGGMCRTCTACTTTTCCAGTATCCYTCCCCTTCAAATTCGAAGAATCCTCAGAACTTGAAACATGTTTGACATTTGTATCTGTCCCCGAGGGTTTTGAACCCTCCTGAACCCTTTTTAGAACACCAACCCCGGTTAAAGTATCATGAGTACCTTTGGCCGCTCCAGATGATGTTGCCTGAAAGTCTGTACGGCCTGAGGTATCCTTTTTCCTCCACTGTTTCCGCCTGAACTCTTTAAATCCCCCGTTAKTCGTGACTGGTTCAGAAGACCTGTGCTTTGCAATATCCCCTTTCAGACATGTCACCGTACGATGACCAAACACTTTACATACTGAACACTGGGAAGGAACCCAATCATATTCCAGAACAACATTAATGACATCCTCT
>NW_020204361.1:8749-12615 GCF_001531365.2 Cynara cardunculus var. scolymus
CCGAAGAGGAGAAAACAAATGCCGCCACCTCAATACCAAAAACCCTAATCGGTCTTTGATGAAGAAAACGGGGTCAAAGACGATCACGATTCTCCGCCAACTCAAGATCATGAGTGGGGTAATTCTTTTCGTATTCTTTCAATTGACGTGACGCATAAGCGATGACCTTTCCTTTCTGCATCAATACACAACCAAGTCCTAATCGTGAGGCATCACTATAAACTACAAAATCCTCACTACCTTCAGGTAAAGAAAGAATTGGTGCGTGTGTCAAACAATCTTTCAAAGTCCGAAATGCCTTTTCTTGATATTTGGTCCACATAAATTTTGCATCTTTGCGGGTAAGAGAAGTGAGAGGAACATAAATCTTAGAGAAATCCCGAATGAAACGTCGGTAATATCCCGCTAAGCCGAGGAAACTCCGAATCTCTGAGGCATTCTTGGGTTGCTCCCATTTTTGCACTGCTTCAATCTTGGCAGGATCCACGGAGATACCGTCGTCGGACACAGTATGTCCCAAGAATTGTACCTGACATAGCCAAAATTCACATTTTGAAAATTTAGCATAAAGTCGTTCTTTTCTCAACAACTCCAGCATYTGTCGAARGTGTGTTGCGTGATCGGTCTCAGACTTCGAGTACACAAGAATGTCATCAATGAATACAATCACAGACTTATCGAGCATCGGACGACATACTCGATTCATTAAGTCCATAAATACAGTTGGGGCATTTGTGAGACCGAAAGGCATCACCAGAAATTCATAATGCCCATATCTCGTACGGAAAGCAGTCTTAGGTACATCCTCATCCCGTACCTTTAGCTGGTGATAACCTGATCTGAGATCAATCTTGGAGAAGAACCTTGCACCTTGATGCTGATCAAACAAATCATCAATACGGGGTAACGGATACTTATTCTTAATTGTTACCTTGTTCAGCTCGCGATAATTGATGCACATCCGGAAAGTTCCGTCTTTCTTCTTGACAAACAATACCGGAGCGCCCCATGGTGAAGTGCTCGGTCGTATGAAACCTTTATCCAATAGCTCTTGTAGTTGATCCATCATTTCTTTCATTTCTGGAGGCGCTAGACGATAAGGAGTCTTCGCTATCGGTGCTGCACCCGGTATCAAGTCGATTCTAAACTCCACTTGCCTATCTGGTAGCATTCCAGGCAAGTCTTCAGGAAACACGTCCGGGTATTCACGTACTATTGGTACATTGTCCACAGTCTTCTTCTTCATCTCCTTTGTCGAATCTAGGACATACGCTAAGAAAGACGAGTATCCTTTAGTTAAATAATGTCGAGCCTTGAGTAGAGAGATTACCTTAAGGTCGATCACTTGTTGTTCACCGTAGACATATAAGAATTCTCCATTTTCCATCGGAATTTGTATCATTCGCCGCGAGCAAATGATATCTGCTCGGTTCTTCGTCAACCAATCCATACCAATCACCACATCAAAGTTATGAATATCCATTGGAATCAAATCGACCCTGAACTCATGGTCATCTAAGTCTAATTTACAGTCTTTATAAACTTTATCAGCTACGAGTGTTACTCCGTTCGCAGTGTCGACATTGAAAGGTTTTTTTAAGCATGATTAGCACGGAATCGAGGTATTGAGTATAATAAAGTGACACAAAAGAATTTGTGGCTCCTGAGTCAAATAAAATATATGCAGATCTATCATTGAGAAGGAAAGTACTAGTTACGACGTCCGGTTCCTTCAACGCCTCCTCTGCTGTGATTTGAAAAGCCCTGGCTCGTGCCCTGGGCACCTCCTCCTTTTGGGTTGAAGTACCCACTCTCGTTGGTTGTTGTACCGAGGCTTTGCTTTCATCCCTTTTTATACGGGGACAATCTTTAATACGATGCCCTAACATCCCGCAGGAATAGCATGCACGATCTCTCTGGGAACAATTCATCCTAACGTGACCCGCTTCACCGCAACAAAGGCATTTAATGACAGATCTATCCGTATCACACCGGCCTTGGTGTGTCTTTCCTCTCCTCCGACAATCTCTTGGTGTGCTCGACTGAAGGCTAAATGCCTGAGAGGATGCACGTGGGGTACTCTGAGATTGAATTCTCCTCTGGTTGGAAGATTGAGAGAACCGTTGTGTTGGAGTAGACATCATCCTCTCAGTTCGCGGACGTTTCAACATCGGTTCATTTTCATCAGGAATGAATAATTCATACTCACAACGCCGAGCGTATTCAACTATCTTGCTAAAACTGGAACCATCACGACTTACCACAAAACTTCGAATTTCCTTCCGTAGTCCTCCAATGAAATGTTCGATCTTATCCTGTTCGGAGCTCAGGAATCGTTGTGCGAATCGTGCCTTCTTGTTAAATTCAGTTTCATAATCAAGTATAGTCATCTTACCTTGCTTCAGATCCAAGAACTCCTTTTCAAGACGCCTTTGTAGGTCAACAGGGCAATATTGTTCAAAGAACTTTTTCTAAAATTCGTCCCACGTCAAACTGTCACGTGTCGTCGTGTCTAAAGACTCATACATGCAATTCCACCACACCAGGGCTCGCTCTACGAGCATCGCAGAGGCATATTTTACTTTATCTCTATCCAGTACCTTTGTAATTCGGAACACCTTTTCCGTGTTTTGGATCCATTGCATCGCCAATTCGGGATCTGATTGCCCCGCATATTCTGTAGCACCACTACTTCTGAAAGTTTTAAATGAAACCCGGTCGGACTTAGGTTTCGTTTGAATGCTTACCACGATTGTCGGGTTCCATGGGGTTGTTTTGATTACGTTCTTCCTCAAAGCGTCGCTCCATTTCTTGACGCTGTCGTTCCAGAGCCATAGTCAATCGATCATCCAAAAGTTTCAATAGTCGTTCTGTACGAGGGGACAAAGTGGGATTTTCATCGTTCTCGGCACCTTCTGGAGCATTTATATTAAGTATGGGGGTGTTTTCCCCAACATTCTGTGTTTGACTTTGCTCATCATGCTCCGACATTTTTTTTTTTGAGAAAACAACACATATATGTTAAACACAATCCTACCCTTGGTCCCAACCCAACTTAGGTCTCTTCTACAGGTCTGTATCCCGTATAAATCATTGTCCAGTTACTATACGATCTCAATGCCTAGGTTTAAGTCTAAATATCATTTCTGATATTCAGATCGCTTAAACCGCGGCTCTGATACCATAATTGTAACATCGCAGTTTCACTAAAATAAAAATACTAATTGACAGGAATTTTAACCGACCAAAAAAAAAAAGGAATTCACCCGAATCCAAGACGGGATACGATTTCTAATTATCCACCAAAAGTTAAGTTTAGTTTGACCGGTAAGTCAAACATCCCTCGCAAATAGATTAAACAACTTACAAACTAAGACTTTTACAAACCAAAAGTCAGGACAATAGTATAACTACCCAACATACGAGTAATAATTACAAACTCGAAACATTTTATAAACATACGAAACATGTACCAAAAGTTACTTCCCGATCTTCTAAGTGACAACCGAAAGCTAACCCACCTTGCTTTTATCTTAACTCGTATCGATTTTTCCTGAGATTTTAAACTTAAGAGGGTAAGCGAATCGCTTAGTGAGTATATATCAAAGCATATAATTAGATGCAATATACATATATTAACAAAAGAATTAGAAGGCAAAACCGATAAATCTCTAGCTTTCAAATTTCTACGGAACATATCAAGTATATAGAGGTTAACAAAACCATAACGACTCACCGATCCTTAATACGTCAAACGAACACTTACTGATTCATAATTAAACCAGAAATTAGTACATGACACACATTACAAATTTGTAATCAACAGGTTACATGTATGATTTCGATACCGGATCAAATCAACGTAT
>NW_020204362.1:0-1224 GCF_001531365.2 Cynara cardunculus var. scolymus
CTCAATTCTGAACAGATGCCTGACGTCAAAGACTGCGGGGATAGATACTTGCAGTAGCTCATTTCTCAAATTCTTTCATGGAATAGTCTTCTCGAGAAACTATGACTATGCTTTAGTCATATGGAATGAATTGGTGGAGCTTGTCAATGCAAAAAGATTCCCGTCTAAAGCCAGGAAATTTGTGCCCTTCCAGATGTTTCTGCAACTTTTTATTAAGGCAATGATGAATGCTAATGAAGACATTCCAGCTAGATCCAATGTTGAAAAGGGTTTGACATTCATCATGTCTAGAATTCGGCAGCATACAAAAGTAGAAGATTTGGATTCTATAATGGAAATAGCACCAGAACTAATTGCCTTAGCTGATCAGACTGCTCAGTGCGTTATAGACTATAGAAGAGTGATAAATCATATAGTTCAACCAGATCCAGTTGAACTTGCCCAGGGATCACCCCATGCCTCAGTTGTGAGAGAGGATTAGAGATAGAAGAGAGAGTTCAGGAACAGGGGTTACCTGAACAGGGAAGTGTGCTGAGGGAAAAAGAATTAGAGAGGGGTGAATAGGAGGGGGGAGCGTCTGATCGGCAAAGTACTTCATCTGACAGTACTTCTACAACTTCTTCAAGTTCGGAAGATACTGAAACCGACAATGAGGCAGTTCCTGGTGATTATGATGATGATGATAATAATGATTTTGGATCGGACGACCATGCTCAAACTATTCCTTCACAGAATATTCCAATTCGAGCCCTGGTTGATGATATAAATGACATTTTTCCAGAATTTTCAGCTCAACAGCCTTGTTCAAGTCTAAATTCTTTCTCGTTCAATGTTGAAGAATGTGATGGTATTGAAAAAAACATAGCTAGCCCAGTTATGCAAATGCACACCCCGCCCATCCACTCAACTGGTTCTCAACAACCAGTTGTTTCAATTGAACACGGGGATATAGCACATCCGCTAATTACTTCTCATTTGGAGAATGTAGTTATTGAAACAAGTAGGCCACTACCCCAGCCTACGACATCGATTCTATACATCTCGAGTCTAGCACCGATACACATAGGTACACATGAGTCTAGAGCATCTGTTGCTCCAAGTGCAGTTCTTAGTGAACTTGCTGGAACGACCAGAGTGGTGTCATTTGACATTTCACAAGGACAGGTCGGAAGTCCTACCAATGCTACTATCATGCCAACATTGAACGTAGGCACAATAGTTTAT
>NW_020204362.1:1889-4509 GCF_001531365.2 Cynara cardunculus var. scolymus
GAGTCTGTTCGGGAAAGAATAATTGAGGCTATTGTTATAGAAGATGAAGAAGAAATGGAGACAAGTCCTATGATCGAGCCAATGATTGAAAAGCCAGCGGACTCCACAGTAGGGACAAGGTTGTTATTGGACTTGTCTGCCAATATAGGTTTCAATGATGTATTTTCTACTGTTCTAGGTGGAGAGCAAGATTTTGGAGAGGACATTGATAATAGTCAACTGGGATTTACTTTGACTTTGAAGCTGATATAAATGATGAAGATCCAGTTTTTCCTCTTCAAGATGACTGTCAGATTCTTCCAGAGTCTTCCACTGCAGATGCAACTGTGTATCAGACATCTCTGCTCCTAGAGAACATGTTGATCCTACAGAAATTTTCACAAAGAATTATGTACCATTTCACATCCGAGCAAATTTTCCAGGTTACGATAGAGAAAGGATCCGAGAGCCGTACTTGGAAGATATCTACTTTGGAATTTTTATCCGTCATCGTAAGGTTCTGAACGGTGATAAAGTCCTTGGTATTCATCGGCAAACCAAAGATTATCGTTTAGAATACAAACACCTTTTGAAAGCTAAGCGCCTACCTATTAGTGAAGTTCGCACCAAGCATCGGGTTGTCACAATTAAGCAGATTAATGCTCAAAGACTTCTGAGAATCTGGTATCCTGTTTTTACTGTGACTAGATAGGATGGACAAATCTGGAGATTCAGTGAAGCTGATTTTTCATGCTTATATTTGGAAGATTTAGAGTATATGTACTTCAAGATCAGAAACATGACTAACAGAAAGGAGGGAGCTCTGGTTGCTCTTGATGCTATTAAAAGATTTATGTGATGTCATGTAAAGCTGGCTATGGTCATAGATGTTCAAATGGGCCTCGAAGACAATCAAAGAATCATCAACCTGAAAAGACCTAATCAAGACTTAGAAGATATTGATACTGATCATGTTTACATGATTCTCGAAAAGCCAGAGTTCGGAGTCATATATTTTGCTCAGCTTCAAATGAAGAAATTTATGAGATTCAATGACTTGAACAAGTATTCATATATGGCAGGTTACACCATGTTAGTAAAATACTTATTTAAAGAGTTCTATTAAGTGTTCTGCAGAAATTCAAGTTGGATTATAAACTTAACACTTATATAAAACTTTTAAACTAAGAATCACTCATTTTGGATGAGTTGAGAGGAAGATATGGCACCATAAAGTTACATACACACATCTGTCATTAGTTGACAGATTGCGCACTTAACTTAATTAAATTGGTTAATGCCTCAAAATTTCATATTTTTGAGTGATACTGGGTTCATATGAACCCTAACTCATTAAAGAACATTTTAGAAGAATAATAATACACTAAGAGCAAGTAAATAAAGAGATATTAGCATACAAAGTAGGAGTTACCTACTGGTGGTTTCACAGTTTGCACACCTAAAGTGTTTTAGGTGTTTGGAGAACAAAGCTCCATATTTTCATGTGATTCCACTTGCATGCAGAAGATAACTCATGTATTTAACTCTAAAAGGAAGAATCATCCTTTTTCATCGAGTTTTGAAAGAGATATGGCCATTGGAACATACATAAACAAATCTGTCAGATTCGGACAGATTGCATGCTCACTTTGTTTTGAGTAGTTAAAACCTCAAATCACCACATTTTTGAATGAAATCAGTGGCATTTAAAAGGTAACTCATTAAGTTAACTTCCAGAAGAAAAATAAATTATTTTGAATGATTATTTAGAGAGTTATGACTGTTTAAAGTAGGGTTTACCTACTGAAAAACTCTCAGATGCACATATATAATGTTTTGAGTATTTGGGGAGTCAAAACTCAATGTTTTTGARTGAGACCAATTGTATTACAACCCCAACTCAATAGATAAACTTTTAGAAGAAGATTCATAACCTTTGAACATATTATTTTCAAGATATAGACGATTTATGCACATGCACATAATCTGTCAGGACCAAAAAATACCATTTTTAAGAAACAAACCCACATGCAACATGATTTTACCCATTTTCTTGAGTTCTAATGTTTGGGTCATAGATTACCACCATCATATGAACATTTTTACATGTTTTTGGTGTGTAATCTCTCCTTAAAACTCAGAATTTTTGGAGGTTAGAAGATAGTAGATAGAAATGCATAAAAAGTGGGKTTTTCTCCCAAAATTTGCAAGAAAAAGAAGAAGATGAAGATGTTACYTTGATTATTGATGTAAGGAATGTAATATCTTCAAATCCTTGCTATTTTGATGAAGAAATATAAAGAAATTAGCTGGAGTATGAAGGATGAATAAAGTAACCTTGAAAGTCTCTTGAGTTTAGAGAGGGAGAGGAAGAGAGTTTCAAATTTTGAAAATGAGATAATGAGTTGAAAATGGAGAAATAAGGATTTTTATATGTGGGTATTAGGAGTGGGGGCTGGCCATGGGAGCCCAAGCCCACAATAATAATAACTTTTTTTTTAAACTTTAAGCCCAAATTTGTTAAAATGTCATTTTTCTCAAWTTTGACATTTTTCTTCAAATTAAAAACCCATGATGGCTAAATTCATTTAAATAAAAAGGTTTTATACTTAAAACACTAAAACTTGGTGTTTTATATAAA
>NW_020204362.1:5032-7419 GCF_001531365.2 Cynara cardunculus var. scolymus
GTTAGGCATTTCTTCAGATTCGACACATGGAACGTGTCATGGATGGCGCTTAGATTTTTGTGGCAACTTGAACCTGTACACCACTGGTCCGATTCTTTCTAGTATTTCGAATGGACCAATGTATCTGGGACCTAGCTTGCCTCTCTTCCTGAATCGTACTAGTCCTTTCCATGGCGATACCTTTAAGAGTACTTTATCCCCCACTTGGAATTCTAACGGCTTTCTCCAATTATTCGCATAACTCTTCTGACGGTCTCTTGCTGTCTTGAGCCTCTCCTTGATGATTGAAATCTTGTCGGTGGTTTCCTGAATAATATCGGGCATTGTCAACTGTCTATCTCCGATCTCTACCCAACTAATCGGCGATCTGCATTTACGTCCGTATAGAGATTTCGTACGGTGCACATTGTATGCTGGTGTGATAGCTGTTGTTATAAGAGAATTCAACAAGGGGTAGATGGGTATCCCAACTCGCACCAAAATCTATTGCGCACGCACGAAACATATCCTCTAGCGTTTGAATAGTTCTTTCCGATTGTCCATTTGTTTGAGGATGATAGGCGGTGCTATAATCYAAGCGCGTACCCAATGCCTTTTGAAGGGACTACCAAAATCGTTATGTAAAACGTGTATCTCTATCCGAAATAATGGAAATAGGCACACCATGACGTGTAACTATTTCATTGATGTAGATTTGTGCACGCCTTTCCATTCTGAAATCTTCGCAAATGGGAATGAAATGAGATGATTTGGTAAGTCGGTCTACTATAACCCATATAGTATCATGTCCCTTTCCAGTTTTGGGTAGCTTAGTTACGAAATCCATGGTTATTTGCTCCCATTTCTATTGGGGTATTTCAGGTTGCTGGAGTAGACATGATGGTTTATGATGTTCAGCTTTTACCTTGGCACAAGTCAGACACTTGTTTACGAACAAAGCAATATCTTTCTTCATTCCTGGTCACCAATAATACTCTTTTAGATCCTTATACATTTTATCTGCTCCAACCAGCTTCTCATTTATGTCTTAAAAGATAAGTGTTTCAATAACACTTGGGGTACGCAACTTACAATCTATCAATTTATCATTCGGAGAAAGTTGATATTGAAACAGAAGGATATATGTTCCCCCTTCAAGTATCATTGATCACTAATTGAGTCTGATAAATTTGTGTAGTCCACACAGTTTATCTTTTTGAGCCCAAACAGAAGCATATTTTGCTTTATCTTTCTACACTACACAGATTTTGCAATTGATATGTTATTTTGCCGAAACATTCATAGATATGCTACTATTCAGCTAACGATGATTGAATGGAAGACATGGTGAGATGAACTTTATAAAATCTCATATATGAAGTACATCCATTGTACTGAGTATATTTGTTATACTCATAGGCCAATCTTTTTATAAGATTGAAAACAATTTCATAAGTTGAAATTGGTTGTTACCTTCCCATTCCCTTAATCTGAAAAGATTATGCAAGTGGATTTGAAAAGATCAGCTTATAATTTTATGAATTGACAGTTCTTGCTGAAGTTTTATTCATTCTGAAGAATGATGTAATGATTCTCATTTCATCATAAGGGGAGTATGTAATAATGAATGAAATGACCAATTCTGAACGATATAAGGGGAATTTATTTTAAAGATCAAGGGAGAGTAATATCAAAGATGGCAAAAGACTCAAAGAAGTGTGACTGGATGTTATTACAGAAGATTATTCCTATGCTACAATGTCCGAGAGTTTTTGAATGTGAAGATCATCGTTTCAAAAGTTTACTCATAGAGATTTCTCATCGAAGAGAAAGTTTGTGAATTTTTGTTTGAAGAAATTCATTTTTGGGGAGAATGTCTGTAATTAGTTATGTGAAAAAATTCTTTGAAGATCACATCCTGTAGATTGTTTCTGAAGATTTTTGCTGATACTGTTATACATTGTCAAAAGAGAAGATCATCGTTGTTCTACATTCGAGGGGGAGAATGTTAGAAGATTTCTCAACAAAAGATCGTCTGAAGATTTCAAAGCGAAGATTGTTTTTGAAGAAGTCATAAAGAGCGTAAAGAGACAAAGTTCAAACGAGATTCAAAGTGCGTAAATTCTTTCAAGCCTGAATACAAAGAGGGAGAATGTTAGGACTGAAAATCAATGTTAAATTGTATTCGTCTCGAAAGATATAATTGTCTATAATTGTTGTAAATTCAGATTTGGTATTTGATCTCTTACTCTTTGATGATCTTTAGGACGATTACAGTGCAGCGGAAACAATGATAAGAACACAACAGAGTAATTAATCAAGAACACACAGATTGATATGAAGAAGATGAACGCAATAGAATAGCTTCAAAGGTTTTTCAATTGATTGAAAATAAGACGATTACAATA
>NW_020204362.1:8494-12387 GCF_001531365.2 Cynara cardunculus var. scolymus
GATCAAATACACAGAGGTTGTGGAGGTCAGCATCTGTGAACGTGTATAGGTTGCCGTCATCCCTCTTCACCACATATTGAGCATAAAGCACGGTCATCTTCAGCATCGTCCTTGGAGAAATTGTTTCAAGGGAAGTTATCACGTGCTCTGAAAAGACCTGCTCGCGTGGCCTTGTAAGTTTTGAGAAGTGAAACTTTGCAGCTGCAGAGGGTATACCTGTAAGCTCTAGGTCGTAAGGGGGCTCTCTGTCTACGGCAGAGTAGCGTCACCGCATAATCTCCTCCATAGTGGTTACAGGCTCTGTGTGCACCTTCTGCATAGGGATTTTGCTCATCGAATCAAAGATCTCATACACCCTTCCCACTGTGGCAGATTCTGGTTTCTTCTTCTTCTTCTAGAATTGGCCTCTGGGTGGACCCCTCTCATAGGATAGGTTTGACAGTTCCTAACAGAGCGTCGAACGTACCCGTGGACGTTTCCTCCTTCGCCATCTTGGAGGATGAGCCTTCTCCAGCTCTTGGGATAGGGGCTCTGCCCTTTCTTGCTTGAGCCTCTGCCAAAGAAGCCTTTAACGCTTGAATGAGCTCTGGGTCATCGTACTCTTCTTCGTTTATCTGCTCTGGCGTTTCAGAGCTCGACCCCCTCTGTGGCGACTCCTCTACAACTTTGCCATTGCCTTTCCCCTTAGGCTCTGGTGCATTGTCTTTTGAGAACAGGGCAGCTGCAGAGTCCACTATCTTTAGTGGTTTGGCAGAGGTCTGCTTCTTTGGCTCTTCAGCTTTCTTCTCCGTCTTCTTCTCCCCCTCATGACGATCATGGTCATCACCTCTTTGATCGTCATGGTTTTTGGTGGCTTCTGCCTTGCAAGTAATGAGGGGAGCCTTCTTCAATCGCCTTAAGATTCTGGTAGCTGCTTTTTCCATTTTCTCGATCACCAGCTCTACGTGCACAGAAGCGTTGTTTATGTCGATCTTTGAGGCCCACTTCATTTTAGAGAGACTTCGATAGATTTCACTTCTGAAGGAGTCACCCTCTTTGACGAGCTTTGAAGTGCAGTCTATAATCGATTGGTTGGAAGCTCGGGCTTCTTTAAGAAGTTGATCTGTGTGTTTGCTCACGATATCTCCTAGGGCTTCAACCATTGCGTCTAGCTCTCTGCAAGTGGCTAGATGGTTGATGTTTGCCCTGGAGGATTTAGAGTCAATGCCATAGGTGACCTCAAAGGAGAACATCCCTTTGATCTCGTCCTTGAACACGGAATAGTCCGTGTAGCCTGCAGAGATGAAATCAGTAGCAAACTGGATGGCTACCTCTGATAACTCTATCTTCAGCTTCTGGATTGAAGAGGGGTTGAGTGACAGAGCGCTGAAGGCTTCTGCGAGGTCGTCTTTATGAAGTACAGAGCTCTGAAGGGTTGAAAGTGTTGCCTTGAGTTCTGACGTTGTAGATGTCAACTCCTTCAGAGCCTCTGTTATTGGAGCAAGGGCCTCTGTTGATGATTGAGAGGTGAACAAGCTTTTCAACTCATCCAACCTCTGGAATACCGTTGTGGCGAAGGTTTGTAACTCCCCCTTCGTCACATAGGCATCCTGGGAACCTAGATCACCAACACATGGTGACCTAGTAGCCTCAGAGTGAGAGGCTCCCTCAGCGACTGGTTTTTCAAAGTCAGCTCGGGGACTTCCACTGGATCCTCGGACTTCTCCAAGAGGAGAGACTACCAGTGTTCTGTTGATATCGTGCCATGTTGGTTCAGAGCCTAACATGGCAGAGGGATCGAGTGTGGACTTTGGGCGTTCTAGACCCTCAGTCTCTGTGACTCTCACATATGCCTCTGAAGCATATTTTGGTTGGTCACTCAAGTGTGGAGAGGCAACGGATGCCTCTTTGGGTTGTGACGAGTCCTTGGGCGATTGGACTCTTATTTTAAAACCACCATCCTTTTGAGAGGATGTTGGAGTAAGTTGTGGTTCCCGGGTAGTGCATTCGAAAGAGGACGGAAGAATGTCCTCTGCGAGGTTAGCTTGGGTTGGGCTTGGCGTGTGCACGCCTTTTTCAATAAGGGATCCCTCTAGAACAGGGTCCCTAGAAACGTGGGTAGCACTGGGAGGAGGGCTAGGATGTGTACCTTGGGCATCTTTTTCTCCCTCACCTATCTCGAACTCTTCCTCTTCGTCGTCTAATACGACCTCTGTCCCCAAATCAGCTACTTCCGTAGGCGTTTTAAACTCCTGTTGAATTTGGAAGATAACATCTTTTATCTGCTCTGTTGGGGACTCCTCGTGAACCACCTTGCGCAACCTTCTGCGCTTTGGAGTAGCCTCTGCCGGGCTCTTTTGAATTGTAGCCTCTATGACCAAAACCTCTGCGGGTTGGGCCTTCTTTGATTTCTTCTTCTTTGGTGTTTGCAGAGGACTGCTTGGACCCTCTTCTTCTGCGGGTCTCTGCTTCCCTGCCTTTTTCAGAGAAGAGTCAACACCCTTCTGTGTCTTCTTTGGCTTATTTTGTGGGCGACTTGCTACTCTAGGTCTTTCCTCACTCACCTGTCTAGCCTCTGCTGGCTCCTCCTGTCTTCCCTCGACCCTCATTTTTTCAACTCTCTCTCCTAAGGGGATTCCTATGCGTAGAGGGGTTTCAGGGACCGGCTCTGGCCTCCTGTATCCACGTCTGTATGCTTTCCTATCTCCATGACTGAGGTATTTGAGCATGGCTTTAGATAGGGGTCTGGGGCTTCTGTACCCTAGCTCATGCTCTGTCGGGTGGAATTCCTTCAAAGGATACAATCTGGCATTAGGCTCAGCAGAGGGCAGCTTCTCTGCAATCAAATCCCCAAAGACTAGGCCAAAGAACCTCTATAGAATAAGGTTTGGATGATTGAGGTCCTCTTTGGCCTTCTTATGCGCCTTCACTTTTGACTTTTCACCCCTCTGTGTGGCGCACTTCTTCTTGATCAAACCCACCATGTCTTCGAAGATGAGCTGTGCGTAGTTGAGGGGCAGGTTGAAAAATATTCCATACACAATGGAAAGCATTGCGTGAGAGGTCTGGTCATGGCTACCGACCTTCACTGTTAGACAGCAGTTCACGATTGAGAATAGAGTATTCCAGATTGGGGGTAGACCTTTTCGTTTGAACTGAGTCCTCTTAATGATTTTTGTTTTGGCGGCATAAGAATGAAATTCAAGAAATTGAATTAATTCATCGTCTGTTGGGGTTGGGGCGAAAGCATCCAAATTTAAAGATTCCAAGGTGGGTAGGCGGAGGGCTGTTCGAAGAGTATTCATGTTTAGTTCCATGGGTACAAGAGATTTGTTGATTGGGTGAAAAGCATAACCAACGATGCTTAGTCCAGTGTTGTCTAGGGTAGTTATGTAAGAGCTTAACATGAATTGGGTGATGTAAGATTCAGGTGTAGGTTTGGTGGCTGAAAGGGCATAATAAAGTGGGTGATTTCGAAGAATTTCAAGAAGGGGGAAAGGTGAATTCAGGGAAACCTGTTGAAGATGGAACGAAGTAGTAATTATTGGGTTTCTTTACCAGAACGACTTTCTCGTATCTATTTTGAATAAATGATAGAGCGTGAGACGTTAATGCTTGGGCTTGGGTTACTTCGTTGTCGCTTGAGACGTTAGCAGATTGAGCGGAGGCTGAAGATGAAGACATAGTTGCAGGTTTGTATGAAAAGCTCGAAAGTTGCAGGTTCGTCGGAGAAGAAGGGTATTGTAAAGGTTTACGTTTTGGGGGGAAGGGGTATTTATAGTGAGGGATTTGAACTGAACCGTTTTATTGGGAGAAATAACGTGATGAGTGGCTAAAGGGTGTGACGAATCAAAACTATGACAAGTTATTTTGGGAAGACGCACGATTGATGACGTGCGCCCCCGATTCTGACA
>NW_020204363.1:0-1874 GCF_001531365.2 Cynara cardunculus var. scolymus
CTCAGGATCTTACACCGCTTACAGAGGCTCTGAAAGAGGTATCTGCCACCAATACAGAATTGAAGAATACATTGGCAACCCTTCAGAGCTCTGTCATCAAGAAGGACGATCTGACAGAGGCCTTTCAAGCAATGTCCCTCAACCCATCCTCCATCAAAACGCTTAAGGACGAGCTCACAGAATTGGCAGCCAAGTTTGCAGCTGATTTCGTCTCTGCAGGCTACACGGACTACTCATCGTTCAGAGAAGAAATCAAGCAAATGTTCTCCTCTGTCGTCATATATGGAATCGACTCGTCAACCTTGAGGGCAAACATCAACAACTTGGCAACTCACAGAGAACTGGACGCTATGGTGGATGCCCTAGGGGATTCTGTGACCGGCCATCTTGGAGCTCTTAAAATGGAGATCCTCACTTCCAATGATTTAATCAGAGACTACACATCCAAGCTTGTCAAAGAAGGTGAACTCCTTCGTGCAGAAGTCCTAAGCACCATCTCTAAACTCAAATGGGCAACATAACTTGATGTAATGAATGCCTCTGCGGGTGCCGAGAAGGTGATAGAGATGATGTACAAAGCAGCCACCAGAATCCTGCATCATCTGAGGAGGGCTCCCCTAACTTCATGCAAGGCTGATGCCAACCAGAACCATGACGATCACAGGCGTGATGGTGATCGTCATGAGGGGGAGAAAAAGGAGGAAAAGAAAAAGGTCAAGGCCCCATAACAGAACAAACCAGCCGCCAGAGCACTTGCCAAGGGTGTAAAGATTGGAGAGCCTACAACTACTGATAAAAGGAAAGAAAAAGGCTGCAGAGCCTACAGGCAAGGGAAAGGTCGTAGCTATAGAGTCGTCAAAGAAGGGTTCATCTTCGAGCTCAGAATCCTCTGCGCCAATCAATGAAGAAAAATATGCTCATGAACCTGAACTCCTCAGAGTCTTAAAGGAATCCAAGGCAGAGGCTCAGGCTAAGCGGGGCAGAGCGCCTATGCATGTCAGAGAAGGTGAGGCCACATCTTCTGCAATCCCACAAATCCAACAAACAACGTCCATGGGTACGTTCGATGCTCTGCAAGGAACCGTTAAGCCCATCCTTGCAGAGGAATCAACCTAGAGGCCTATCCTAGAGGAAGAAGAAGAAAAGAAGATGCCAGAGTCTACACAAAGGGGACAGGTCTCTGAGATTTTGGAGTCTATGAGCAAGATTCCTACGCTTAACGTTCGCACAAGGCCCGTTACTACCCCAGAGGAAATTCTTATATGGAGATACTCTGTGACAGACACAGAGCCACCCTACGACCCAGAGCTCACTGGGATTCCCTCTGCTGCAGCCAAATTCCGATTATCCAGACTTACAAGGCCTCGTGAGCAGGTCTTCTCGTGCCACATGATCAAATCTTTGGTGTCAATTTCTCCAAGAACTTTATTGAAGAAGGCTGTGCTCTACTCTCAATATGTTGTAAGGAGAGAAGACAGGAACATCTATACATTCTCTAACGCTGATCTGCCTAACCTCTGTGTGTATGATCTCATTTATATGCACAAAATCCTTAATATCTACATGGGGAGGAGGTCAACATACCAAGTTTCCCTCAGAAGGTTGATTGAAGTTATGCGCACGCAAGTGATGTACTACAGCCAGAAGGATTTTGAGTTGGCCATGCGACTAGCACAGAAGAATCTGAATATCACTCCTCCTTACAGTAGGCCAGGTTGGGTGTCTAAGTACCATCCAAACACCATTCTGCACAATCCTATTTATGGGTTTGTGTATTTGGACAAGGATGAGATACTTAGATTCTTTGACCCAACARAAGCRCACAAGTATTCAACGGAGACATTGGACTGGATATTCAAGTGTATCGTGGCAGA
>NW_020204363.1:4052-5725 GCF_001531365.2 Cynara cardunculus var. scolymus
TTCTAGCTTTTCCAAAGTTAGCAACTTGATCACATCTAACACCCAAGATCTTAAAAGTTCAATAGATGCACTAGCTGAATGGGTGTCTACCTTAGAAGAAACCTGCAGGTCTCAGGCCATATCTCTCAAAAGAAGGCATGACGATCAGGACGATCCAGATAGTCATGAGGGGGAGAGAAAGAGACAGGGATTGGCCAAGAGTTCTGAACAAGGTGCAAGGGTTGGTGAGAAGCCATCAACTCAAGACGTTACTGCTAAAGCTTCTGACCCGAAATCAGTTCGGGAAAGAACAATTGAGGTTATTGAAGTTGTAGATGAAGGTTTGGAGACAAGTCATACGAGCGAGCCAATGGTTGAAAGCCGGTGAACTCCACTGAAGGAACAAGGATGCTATTGGACTTGTCTGCCAACATTGGATTCAACAAAGTGTTCTCTAAAACTCTGGGTGGAAAGCATGACTTTGGAGAAGATATTGACAACATCGACGAATCGACTGGGATCTTTTTTGACTTTGAAGCCGATATAGATGATGAAGATCCAGTCTTTCCTATTCAAGAAGAACATCAGTCTGCTCCAGAATCTTCCACTGCAGTCTTATCTGATGTGCCAGACATTCCAGCTCAAAGAGAACATGTTGATCTAACTGAAATTTTCACCAGAGACTATGAGCCATTTCATATTAGAACAAATTTTCTTGGATATGATCGAGCAAGGATCCGAGAGCCATATCTGGAAGATATCTACTTTGGAATCTTCATCCGACATAGAAAAATGCTAAGTGGCGACAAAGTTCTGGGCATTCATAAGCAGACAAAAGAATATCGTACTGAATATCGACATCTTCTGAGAGCCAAGTGCCAACCAATCAGTGAAGTTCGTACAAAGCATCGGATTGTGACGATCAAACAAATAGATGCTCAAAAGTTGTTGAGAATCTAGTATCCTGTTTTCACTGTAACAAGGTAGGATGGCCAGATTTGGAGATTCAGCAAAGCAGACTTCTCGAACTTATACTTGGATGACCTTGAATATATGTGTTTTGAACTCAAAAACATGACTATCAGAAAGGAAGGAGAATTGGTTGCTCTTGAAGCAATCAAGAGATTTATACGCTGTCATGTTAAACTGGCAATGGTCATTGATGTACAAATGGGCCTTAAAGACAATCAATGAATCATCAATCTTAAAAGACCAAATCAAGACCTAGAAGACATTGAAGGCTATCCAGTGTATATGGTTCTTGAAAGCCCAGAGTTCGGGATCGTCTATTTTGCTCAACTACAAGTAAAGAAGTTCATGAGATTTAGCGAGCTGAATAAATATTCTGACGGTACGATCAAATTAGTGAGAAGGGCACTTGACTTTAAGAGGGTGATGAATGATAAAGCTGCTGAATCTGAACGGATGAGTTCTAAGGAAAGATACTTGCTGGTAAATGCGATAAACTTGCTCGAGGAAAAGATCCAATATAGGAATGCTCTGAGAAGGCTGGAGAAAATTCTTGGACTGCGCAAAACGAAATTCACAAGAGTCCAAACTTGAATCCAAATGGGGAAAATGTTGGGTTCAAGTTAGAGCGTTAAAGTTGTATTCAAGTTTCTCCTTAGAATAGCTTTATTATGTAATAGTGTAGTTTTACTATTTCCTAGTATAAATAGTATTTTCCTTTGTAA
>NW_020204363.1:5785-12501 GCF_001531365.2 Cynara cardunculus var. scolymus
AAGATCATATCATGTTTGTATGATTTCTGAACTTCACATATCCCATGTAATGCCATCGGATTTTTATGAAATAAGGTTGATATTTTATTATTTAATCTAAAACAGCCCAAAATTTATCTAAAATAAAAGAAATCAAAATCCTTTACTCAAAAGCTGATTTTTGGTCAGATTATAAATTTTGTTCCAAATATTTTTGGGTTTCACAAAACTCTAAAAATAGGAACCTTCCAAAAGTCACTTTATGCCCAACTTGTCACATCCTTTTAAAAATAATGAGCTCAGCCGACTATTTCCAAATACCATGATGTTTGAGTGGGTTTTAAATTCTTCATCATTACCCTACAACCTAGAGTTACACAGCCCCCAAAACAGATTGCACGCTCACCGAGTGGCAGTCATTTGGGGTCAAACTCATCATTTTTCAAGTTTTAACACCATTTTCAAGCTAGAAAAATAAATTTAAATCTCCAGGGAAGAATCTTTCCTGATTCCTTTGAGTTTTCGATAAAGATAGGATAGATTAAAGATGCATGCAAGATTTATCACTTCAAAACTAAATTTTACATGCAAAGAGTTTTTCTTCCCACTTTGGAGTTCAAAGAACATGGATCATAGATTATTATCCTTTTTGAAGACATTTTCATGTCTTTGATGAATTAATCTCCCCTCTTTAGTTCCGGAAAATTTTTAACTAAAAGATCAAGATGTGAAAGAAAGAAGATGCAAACTTATCATACCTTTTTATAATCTTGAAGAATCTTCAAGATTGAGAGAATTTCTTGCTTGAAGATGGAATCGGCTGGAGAGTGTTTGCTCTTAGAGAGAGATGAAGAGTTTTTAAGTTGGCAATGCGTGGAAATGAGAGTTTTCAAAGGATGAGGGGTATTTATATGAGGATTTTTAAGGAAAGAAAATGGGTTGGCCTCTAAAGGCCCAAACCCAAACAAGACTTTTATTTTCTTAATACAAATAAACTCAGTTTATAAGTTGCCCAACATTAATAAAATAACATTAATAAATCCAAAACTCCATTTTTTTAATCAAGTGGACACTCAAATGGGACTTTTGTATTTTTAACTCAAGAGTTTATAATATCAACTTTATTTTATTAAAAGCATTTCTAAAATATTTGGCATTTACACGAGTTAACTGTATCTGATCTCCCACTTAAGCGTGATCTACCGAATAAAACTTGGGAGCTAAGCCAGAAGAATTCCAATCGCTGAGACCTTATCCTAGAGAAATATAATTTCTAAATTTAGCATCTATAATAAAATGCTAACCTGAAACTCCGAAATGACAGAATGTCACAAAGGTTCAATCTCATTCTCCGGATATCTAAATCGCTGACTTAATCGTACACCTTGTGAGTGGATTTGTCCAATTCGATCAACTCTTGACCAGATAAGTGTCCGGATTCGTACAACTCTTGACCGGACAAGTGAGCAATTTAAGCTAAATCGCATGCAAAGGTCATCCGGTTTACTAAATCGTTCATTCCATCTATCCAGATTTCTAAATCGCTCAGTATATCGCTCAAGGTATCAATATGCTTTTGTCTACATCGCTCAATCCATGTTTGAAATCACTCTCTCTAATCGGATTTTGCCTAAATTGTTCAGAGGATGTTGTGGTTCATTTTATCCTAATTTGAAGAAAAGCTTGACTAAATTCATCATTTTACATTGAAGGTTACATTTTTTGATTTATCCTAAATAACTTGCTGTTCTAACCGGATTAGTTTGTTCTTCATTAGTTCAATTTGTAGTTCATCTGAGATAGGTGAGCAGTTCATCAGCATTTGTTTTTTATTCCTGATTACAATTCATGCTATTATTCTGATTTTGAACAGAAACACAGAGACATGTTGTGTAATATTGAAGATGTTGCTGTGAATATTCTTTCCATCTCTTCATTGCTGTAAATCAAACCTGTAGGGCATATTGTTGGACCAGAAATATTGACCTATGGTTTACTAACAGTCTCCAATACATTACTAAGATGTTTTTCTGTCAGCTTGACACCTTCATCAGATATGGTATGGATTTGCACAATTTTTTGCATTTAGGAATTTGGTAGTTGAGACATAATTTCCATTTGAAGCAGCTGGAAAGCAGAGACTTCCTCTTTCTTGGATGCAGCAAAAGAGCAATTTGCTGAAAATAGAAAGCGGACGGCTGATGGAATGCATGAATAATGGTTCAAACTCATAATACCATTTGGTCTTTTTGACAACAGATGACAGATGCAAAGGCAATTTCATTTGTATTCTGATTTTGGTTTATTGTGTTTGCTGTTAGGTTGATATTCAATTCATTGTTTTGAGTCTAAATCTTTTGAGCTGATTTCATCCTATATATTGCTGTGAGTGTTTGAGTGAGCAGGATTCAAGCTGTTCTTCAAAGGTGCTTGTTGTCATAACACACAAGTGCTCAGATGTCCAAGCGGCAGTAATTGATATATCTGTACCTCGCATCACAACCTGAAATAATGACCAGCTACCTATCTATGAGCCAGGTCTTGATGATATTGTGAAGCTGTGATCTGTAGAAACCGAACATGCCGGTGATAGCATTTGGAAACCAATATTCTTTGAAAGGTTTTAAAGCATTGCAAGGCTTGGGTTTGGATAGACCTCTACTTCACTTTCATCTTTTCTACCAACCACTGACACACTAGTTTCAAACTCACTAGCTTGATCTTTTTCCCTCGACCACCTGCACCAGATTAAGCACCTTTGCTTCACTATTACCACCATTCACAACCTTATTAGCTTCCAATCCACTTGGCTGAATGCTRGTAGTACTATTGAACTATTGAATTGGTGGCATACAGATTCTTGAACTTGGTCCTTACATTGATGAGCTATCAAAARCAATTTGAAAGGTTTATTAAACCTAGCTAGAAAGGTTTGGGCGGATTTGAAGTTTCTCACACATAAACCAGCAGGATTTAGCTTTCATTGTTCACTTCCTTGTTTGATTTGTGTGACATTGATGCATGGTAACATTGAGCCTCAAGCTGTTCATGGTAACTTGTTGATATATGCATTGTGTGACTTGCTGTTGTGGTAAAAGTTTTTGACTTGCATGTGGTAAAAGATTTTGACTTGCTGTTGTGTTATATACAGCAAAAGTGCAGAATTGTTGTGCTTTTGACTTGTTGTTGCTGATAAAAGGTGTTCCATGTTGTGATTAATGCTGATGAAGCAAACAGTGTAGCCTACAGACAGAGTTTCCAAGGAGATTTTGTTTCTTGATAAAACCAGTGACATTGGTTGAACAATATCAATAGAGGGTTGCAAATTTTGAAGTGTGCTGTTTATTTTGACTTAGGTGTAACCAGACCCATTTTCAAGCATATTTGGACTTATTGTTAATTGGGTTTACATTATGTTTTGCTATCATAACTTTTTTGCTATTTCCTCCGAGTCTTGTAAAAAACATTTTAACATTTTGTTTGTTTGGGCTTCTTTTATTTTTTTGGATCATCGTTTATCGGTTTTTGTTTTGTGTTTTCTGTTTGTATTTTGAGCTTAACTGTTCTTGGTTTCTTTTACTAATTTCACTTCATAAATCCTATATCTGATCAATTTTTTTTTAAAATGGCAGTCTCATGGGAGAGAGAGAATAAAGTTTTGAAATAGAGGATTGCTGAGTTGGATAAGAGCTTACAGAATTATAAAGAGAAATATCTGAATGTGTTTTATGAAAATTATGGGAATGTGGAGTTTATTAAAGATTTGAAACGAGAGCATAAAGAAGTATTAGAAAGAGTTGGGAATGATTCCAAGTATCAGATTAATAAATTTGAAAAAATCCTTGGATGATGTCAGAAAAGAGTGTGAAGAGTTAAAAACATGGAGTAAGTCTAATAAAGATATGTTCAATAAACTCCAAAAAGTTCAAAATGAATTAAATGCTGAGAGGAACTCTTCTGGGAGGAAAAATACAAAGACTGAGGACTTTACATAGAAAATTCATAAATATGAGAATGATTTGATTGAGATAAGGAAATTATTGGAAATAGAAAAGGAAAAGGTTTTAGAGGCTGAAATGTTTTTAAATGATGAAAGAAAATATACGGAGAAAGAAAATAAGAGGATTATTGAAGTTGAGAAAAGATTTAAAGCTGAACGTATATCTTACGAGAAAAAGATAAACTCTCTCGAGCTGAATGCAAAGATGCTGTTACAGCAAATCTCGGATTTTGAGCAGCTAATCATCTTGGAACGAGCCAAGAATGATAAAGAAAAGAAAGACATATCCGAAGACTGTCAGAGTCAATTACAGAAATTGTCCGAAAGCATTGATCTAAAGCAAAAGGCTTTAAACAAAGAGAAAAAACAATTTGCTCTTGAGAAAAGAAATACTTCATTGAAGTATACAGCAATTGCTAAAGAGTTTGTAAATAAGAAAAAGTGGCTTGACATCGCCTCGGAGAATGAAAAGAGTAGCTCAGATGAAGAGAAACGAGAGTTGATAAATCAAAAGAGAAAATTTGAAATGCTACAGAAGGAGTTAGAAGGTAAACTCCTGGACACTACAAGCAAATTGTCTGATCTAAAGACAGACCTTGAAACTGAGATGAAGATGAGAACTGAACTTAAAATTAAATTTGATTTAGTTACTGCTGAAAGAGACCAGTTTTTACAAAAAGTAAAAGACTTTTCATGTGCTAAAAGCCCAACTGGTTCTCAAACACAGTGTAAAACTAGCTTTTATGACTGTTCTAGTGTTAAATCTAACAGTTATTATAGCACTCCTAAATCAACTGTTTCTAAGAACAATTCTCGTTTTTCAAATCAGTATTATCAAGGATACGTCATTGGATCACCCAATTATCATTCAAAAGGTAAAAGCATTTGGGTTAATAAAGCTGATTTTGTTTTATCTCATACATCTGTTGTTACTARCTCTGTTCTTCCTTGCATTGYRAGATCCASTAATGGTCTGATCAATCTTAGCAAGAGAAGAATTATGTGCTCAACATGCAGAACCAATAATTTTGTCAATAACAAAAGGTTCAACAGGTGGCATGGAGATAACAGCTATCAGAATAGTTGGAAAGGTAAGAACAGGTATGATTATAATAACTGGCATGGATCATATTATGTATATAATCATCCTGTTAATAGTGCTGAAAAGAAAATATCTTATAGAAATAAATGGTTTGGATATTTCAACATACCCTAACCCAATACTAACAACATAGGACCCAAATTCATTTGGGTACCAAAATCTACTTAATCTGGTTTTTGCAGGTGTGTCAATTTTGTGCTGACCAGAATATCATTTCAGTGATACACCAATGCAGGGGGAGTTGTATTTTATTCCAAATGCGGCTTCTGAACATTTCAGTTAAGGACTCGTGCTTTACCGAGTGTGGTTTCTAAACACTCAGTTTAGAACCCGTACTTAAAATGTTTTCTTCAAATTTTTTTATTTTTTTGAGCTTAACTGAATCATTTCTATAATCTACTTTCTAGGGGGAGTCTCTAGAAAGTTTAATAAATGTGTTTGGAAAATGATTTTTTTGGTAACGAGTACATTTTCTGAACAGTTATTTTCTGAGATTTTACTTGTGTAATTTCTCATCGAACATAACTCCAATACTTGTTTCTACTATTCTTCAAACTGTTATTATCACGTCTCTTATACAAAAATATTTTTCGGTGATATTACACTCGTTTGTATTCAAATATTGTTTTTCTGATTTTGTTTTTCTTTGACCAATATACATTCATTTTTTTTTATTAGAATCTGTAAACTCGTTCTTAAAGATCTTCATTCATTTCTCTCATATATACTAAATAATTGGATCATTGTCGCATCATTTTTTTCGTTAATTGTGCTTAAACCCAAATTTCTTGATCAATTGTTTATCTGATTTGATCATTGTGCTTTAAAGAAATAATATTTTGATCAACCATTGTGATGAACTGAGCATACTATTTTAGGAGGGACTGAGTGCTTATCTGAAATACCTATATGGAATGTCAAAACCGACAGACCTACCTACGAGGACAACCATATCTGAGTGAGCTTAAATACATAAGGGTTTGTGTGCTGAGACTAAAATGAAAAAGAGAGGGGTAGTTCTTGTGAGCTAAAAGAATTGACGAGAGTTGTGTCAGGATTAAAAGAAAATGAGAATCCTGTTCTAAACTTCTAAAATCCGGGAATACCACATAATCTATTAGTTCTCGATTTTTTGGAGACTAATATTGAAAAAGGCAAAGCCCAGGCCAATTCTTGTCACAACCCACCAGCTACTCATTTATCTCTTAACAGATAAGTGTTTCAATAACACTTGGGGCACGCAGCTCATCATCTATCAATTTCTCATTTGGAGAAAGTTGATATTGAATCAGAAGGATATATGTCCCCCCTTCAAGTGTTTTTGATCACATATTGAGTCTGATAAATTTGTGTAGTCCACACGATTTATCTTTTTGACCCTAAACAGAAACATACGTTGCTTTATCTTTCTACACTACACAGATTTAGCATTTTATACGTTATTTTGCCAAAACATTCATAGATATGCTTTTCTTTAGCTATCGATCATTGAATGGAAGACCTAGTGAGATGAGCCTAAAAAAGTTACATATATACAGTACATTCATTGTACTGAGTATATCTATTATACTCACAAGCCAATCTTTTTATAAGATTGAAAACAATTTCATATGTTGAAATTGGTTGTTACCTTCC
>NW_020204364.1:0-1639 GCF_001531365.2 Cynara cardunculus var. scolymus
GACATTTTGCAGGTGAATGCAGATCAAAGAAGACTGTGACGCCATCTTCTAAAGCTCCTTCCTCCATCAGAACCAAAGATGAAAAGTACTTAAAACTGAAGAAGAAGTACAAGAAGATGAAGAACAACCAGCGAAAGGCTAAAGGCCTTATTGCTGAAGAGCATGACTGGGCTGAATTATCTGATGAATCATCTTCAGATGAAGAGGATAAAGTCTACGTCTGCTTGATGGCCATAGATGCTGATGAAGGATCTTCTTAAGCGTCTACCTCCTCTGAGCCCTCTTCTTCTTCTAGTCTTTCTGCACTAGGTACGCTGACAGTTGACCTTTACAATGCCCTCAATGACAAAAGGAAAGTTGAGATGCTTAACGTTGATCTTCAAGAGCAATTGAAGATTTGCCATTATAAGATCAAAGAACTGACCTCCGTTGAGGAAAATCTTAAAGATCAGGTCATTGTAAACCAAGCCATCACTGTTGAACGTGAGAAGGCTATAGTTGAGCGTGAGCGAGCAATCGCTAAACTCAAGGACGAGAAAGCTACCATTGAAGGGTGGTGCAAAGCTTCCATCAAGGCCTCTGAGATCATTAACCTCAGATCCCCGCCAAGACAAAGACTGGTCTAGGATTCTCCTATGATCAGGAAGAATGTGTTAAAGACAGGACCAAGCTCAAATTTGGTACCTTCGTCTCTTCTATTCCCAACACTTCTTCCTCTCAGACCTCTTCTTTCACTAAGAGTCATCTTGAAGGAACTCCTTTGAGTTCTGGGTGCAAAGACAAAGGTAAATTCATTGTCACAACATCCCTTCCCAACAAGTCAAACAAGTCTAATAAATCTAGGTCTATTCCTCAACTTGTAAAGCTTCTTCTTCTTTAGGGACTAGGAAATCTGAATCTCGTCAGAAATCCAAGTCACAGCTCAAGATGAACTTTTTACCTAAGGAATCCAATTCCTCAAATGTTCCTCCTAGAACCAATGAGAAGGGAATTCCTGGAGCTGGTCCCGCTTCTAGTCTGATACTTCTTGGCCCTAAAGTTACTCCTAGCTTTAGGAAGTGTAAACAATGCGGTGAGAAAACACATATTGCCAGCAAGTGTCCTTCTGCCGCCAAAGCTGGTTCACCAGCTAAGGGCAAGAAAGTAACCAAGGTTGAGAAATCAACTAAGGTGAAATCATCCACAAAGGCTTCTCTAGCAACCATGGTGAAGAAAACCGTTGAAGCCTCTTCTTCAGGCTCAGCGAAGACAACTCATGCTGAAAAGTCTTCAGCATCAGACGTTGTAATTCCAACCACTGAAGCCTCTTCTTCAGGCTCAGTGAAGACTTCCACTTAAACTACCTTAGTAGTGTCAAGGGTTGTTCCTCTTTCCATTCAAACCTCTTCAGGTTTAGTGATGCCATCTACTGATACTGATTTGTCAGCATCAGATGATGAAGACTCTAACAAATTTGGACCCCAATAGATGGGTACCAATAGTAATTCTTATTTTGTTTCCTTGCTCAGTATGTTAAAGGCATATGGTATCTGGATAGTGGTTGTTCAAGACATATGACTGGAGATATATCTCTTCTATCTCACTTCAAGGAAGAAAGAGGACCTTCCGTAACCTTCGGTGGAAATGGAAAAGGATATAC
>NW_020204364.1:2659-5092 GCF_001531365.2 Cynara cardunculus var. scolymus
AAGCTTCTTACAGTGCTCCTCTTAACACTGAATCTCAAGAAGCTGAAGATGATCCACTTATCATTCCAGTTACAACTAGTCACTCCACCGCATCTTCTTCAGAGATCGCTGCAGTGTCCATTAGCTGTGTACCTCCTTCTACTTCAAACACTGATCCATCAGTAAATGAAATGCCTTCAGTTTTTGAACCTGTTTCAGTCGCTGAATCTGAGGCTCCTTTGGCAATAGTCCTTGTTAGAATCAAATTGATCCTAATTATTCTAAAAAAGTTTTATTAAGCAATAGGGGCTAAGGATGGAAGACTTGAAGATGCTGCTGAGCTTAAAACGTCTATCCTCTGGTTGGTCTATTCTCTGGTTGGTCTAACCTCTGGTTGGTCTATCCTCTGGTTGGTCTATCCTCTAGACGACTATCTTCAGAATCTTGAAGGATGATGCTGATTATCTTCAGAATCTTGAAGGATGATGCTGATCCCATTTTCGATAATGATTATTTCCTTGTTTATAGGATTTAGTTACCTTATTTATAGGATTCAGATATCATGTAAATATCGCCTATATAAGAAGTGATACATGCATAGAATAGAAGTGAGATGAATTATCAACAATTTGTAACACACAGATTCAAACACATCACATGAGAATCGATTAGGGTTTTTGAGAGATTGTATTTTCCATTAAATAAAGAAAGCGGCGGCCGATTTCCGATTTCTATTCATCTTCTTCTACAAATCTCTTTTTAAATTCCTTTACATTACTCTACTGTCAGATCTGGGATTAACAATTGGTACTAGAGCCAAATCGATTAACTTCGATCGATTCGATCTTTCTGCGGTAGATTTAATTTTCTTGCACAATACTCTTTCATGAACTGCTTCCTGTTCGACTGCAGTTTGGTCCCAAAAATTCATCAATTCATCATATGATTAAATGTTTTAATCAAATTCCTTTTAAGGGATTTGTTCTTGGATGAATACGAACTTATTTTGATCATAAAAAAATTTAGTTTATTTGATAGAGTTTCTTGGAGTCAGTCGAATTTTTGAACCTTGATTTTGTCAGATCTACGCGTAGGCGTTAAGCAGGAGTTCATGGTACTCACAGCCTAAGGCAATTGGCGTTTTATTTGCCAAACGTATAATTACCGCCCATATCTTGAGTATTCATTCATCGTCTCTTTTTGTGGATTTGGATCTGTAAGAGTCTAAAGATTTACTTGGCTGTAATCACCAATCCTATATGAATATGGCAATATTCTTTCATGTTTTGCCCTTAGAAGCATTAACAGCAATACTGTCAATTTTCTTTGAATTGACCTGCTGTTTCTTGAAGCCATAAAGCTTAATGTTAATTCTTCTCTCTAGTTCTCAATTCCAATGGTGTTTGCTTTGGTTATTCAAGTTATCTCTAATTGGATCAAGCTCTGAAGCTGAATTTCTACTCAACTTGCGGTTCAATGAATTATTCTTTGTATAAGACTGGTTGCACCGTTTTGTCAAGAAATTCACACATTTATCTATCCCTTAGTTGGATGAATTTGCTACTTTCGGGGTTGAGTGGCTATTTTGTGCTTCAAAGTATGTGTTGGGTTGTAGGCAGATTAAAGCTGCACTCTGTGCAATCAGTGGTGCTGCATTCACATTGAATCTGATTTGGCCTAAGAGTTGAAAATGAAGAATAAAGAGCTACATTCAGGGGGGAGCTTGAAAAATCCATCCATACCAAGCATACTAAAGCTTTACTCAAGAAAGCAGAGGGGAGAAGACCTAAAGACTTCATGAAGATGCTTGCTTCATAAAACTTCGGGGGGAGATTCCTAGGATCAAACTGATCCTAATTATTCTAAAAAGTTTTATTAAGCAATCGGGGCTAAGGATGGAAGACTTGAAGATGCTGTTGAGCTTAAAACGTCTATCCTCTTGTTGGTCTATTCTCTGGTTGGTCTAACCTCTGGTTGGTCTAACCTCTGGTTGGTCTATCCCCTGGTTGGTCTATCCTCTAGACGACTATCGTCAGAATCTTGAAGGATGATGCTGATCCCATTTTCGATAATGATTATTTCCTTGTTAATAGGATTTAGTTATCTTATTTATAGGATTCAGTTATCATGTAAATATCGCCTATATAAGAAGTGATACAGGCATAGAATAGAAGTGAGATGAATTATCAACAATTTGTAACACACAGATTCAAACACATCACATGAGAGTCGATTAGGCTTTTTGAGAGATTGCATTTTTCATTCAATAAAGAAAGCGGCGGCCGATTTCCGATTTCTATTCATCTTCTTCTACAAATCTCTTTTTAAATTCCTTTACATTACTCTACTATCAGATCTGGGGTTAACAGTCCCTATTGCTGAAGAAACTGTTGCTGAAGCCTCATCTTTCATACCTGAACTTGTCTATTCAGATGAAGCTCCTCTACCGGCTCA
>NW_020204364.1:6439-12377 GCF_001531365.2 Cynara cardunculus var. scolymus
ACCGCTTCAGATCACGTACTCGCCGGTCTCTAATCTTCAATTTCAGTCTTCGACGTTTGCTGAAGGTTCTTTGGTGTGAATGTTGTCTTTTTGAAGTATTGTTGTCTTTGAAATATTTACAAAGCAAGCTCTTCAGCGATCACTTAATAGACTCAGTGAAGATCGCTGGAACTGAAAATACATAAACATAAATACAACGTATAGATGAAAAGGGATTATCATCAAATCACTGAAAGAGAAGATCAACAATCTCCCCCTATTTGATGATAACAAGATAACAAAAAGAAGGTTATCTTATCAATTAATAGTAAGGAAAAGTTACAAACAAAGTGCATGTCCCTTTTTACTATTTTGGGATATATTTCAGTTTCGTCAATCTCAGCTTGGGAATTTTTCTTAAGTTATATCTAAGAAAATTACAAGTACGGAAACTGAAATTGAAAGCTTATTCACTGACTTATAGATAGTCAGTGAATGCGAAAAGTAACACTGGAACTCATAGACTTGTGTCCCTGTTACTTTTTTCAGTGAAGTTCATGGAATACTCATTTTATTAATCATAGGAAATAATACAAGTATTACAGTACATGTTTAGAACTTATAGAATATAAGTACAATTACTGAAAGAAGACATAGTACAAGAAGTTACAAGGAAAAGTGGATTGTTGTTACAAAGAGAAACTAATCTAGAGAACTTAGATCTATGTACTCAGGTACACTTTCACCAAGGTTTCTTCGACGTAGGAATTCTCTTTGTATCTTCAGATCTACGACTTTTTCAAGCATGCTATCATCTATCTAGAGCAAAAGATAAACCAAATGATCCATTGGACATAGATGTAGCTATGACATTCTCTGAAATCTGACTTCACCTTCAAAGTCAAAGAATATAACTCATAACTCAGGTTTAAAATGCACAGAGTTGGGTGTATAGGGACCCTTATCTGGCAAGTCAAGATTCAGCATAGAAATGTCTGTACTCTTGAGCTTTCAGGATTTCACCTAAGGAGAACCTTGTTTCATGTTCGTTCCTTAGGAATGGTCCTTCATCAGGATCATAGAGTTGTTGTTTTTTCTTCCCATCTTTCTTCAGAGTTGGCCGGTCAAGGACCTTGACATACCTGGACATCCTTTTGATGAGTTCGTTAATGGTGTCCTCGATAACTGTCTTGTGTGTCGACTTGGATTGTTGAATGGCTTGTCTGATCTCCATCCATTCACTGTATCCATAGCGGCCAAGGTAGGAAGGGTACTCGGTAACGGCATCAAGATTGTCCCTGGTGATGAGCATTGAGACCAGCGTTCCACCGTCTTTAGAACGTCCGTTGATGCTGACGCTGATAATTGGGCGGGGACTGAGTCTTTTTTTTCAGTTTTGCTTCGCTCCATTGCTTTTCCTTATCCACCAGCTTCAGCTTCTTCTTGCGTTCAGCTTCTGCAATCGAAAGAAGTTTAGCTTGGGCTAGGACAGCATTCACCGTTTTCTTGGACTTTTTCTTGGGAAGGACTTTTACAGCTAGTGACTTGGCCAGCTTCAAGCTGTCTTCAGTCTGCTTCTTTTGAAGCTCTAGCTCTTCTTCAGCCCTTAATGCCTCGAGTCTTTCAGCTTCAGAYAAGAAGTCRAACTCACCACCACTASAGGTACGAAGAGGGATTTTTACTCTAGTCTGGTCGAGTGACTCCTTCAGCTGAGACATCTGCTGGTCGGTAGGAGCACAAGAGATGGGTTGATCAGGTACCTGCTCCAGTCGATCGTAGGTTGTTGATGGAATATGAAGTTGATAATTTGAAGTAATCACTACCTGAGAGTTAGAGTCTTCAAACAAAGGTTGTTGGGGGATATTGAACAATACCTTCAAGTTTCCTTCTTCAGCGACCACCTTGCCTTTCGACTTGGGGTCCTAGTTTCTTGATGGAGTTGATTCACCTTGCCTTTGCTCCCCCTGGGATGCGGAATCCCTGAGAGTAACACCTTTGATGACAGTTGATGGCTTCTGGAACTTTATGGTAAAGTCATCTTCATCATCGTCGTCGTCGCCATCTAGATCATTTTCGGTGCTGGAATGGTAGGTTCATCATCGTCTTCATCATCATCATCATCTTCATCTTCATCTTCATCTTCATCATCACTAGTAGCAGTGATGGTATGGGCATCATCCCTAGGGATGGCATCGACAACCTCAGCTGGAGCAGCTTTGGTTGTCGTGATTATAGGAGCAGCAACTGCTTCAGCTCTAAGAGCCTCAGCTTCAATTGTAGTTGTAGCTGATACTAGACCAACAGCCTGAGAAGGAGTAAGCACAGCATCGGATGATTCACTAGCGTTGGAACTTATCTCCCCCTCTCTGGCTAAGATTTGAGAGAATTGGCCAAAGAGTTCGTCCAAGCGCTGACGTTGGAGAACCATTATATTGTAACATCCACCTATTTAAATATGCTTANCTTGCCTTTCGACTTGGGGTCCTGGTTCCCTGATGAAGTCGATTCACCTCGCCTTTGCTCCCCCTGGGATGCGGAATCCCCGAGAGTAACACCTTTGGTGACGGTCGATGGCTTCTGGAACTTAATGGAAAAGTCATATTCATCATCATCATCGTCGTCACCATCTAGATCATCTCCGGTGTCTAGAATGACAGGTTCATCATCGTATTCATCATCATCATCTTCATCTTCATCAACATCATCATCATCACCAGCAGCAGCGATGGTAAGGGCATCATCCCTAGGGATGGCATCTACAACCTCAGCTGGAGCAGCTTCGGTGGTAGGGATTACAGAAGCAACGACTGCTTCAGCTCTAGAAGCCTCAGCCTCAACTGCAATTGAAGTTGATACTGGACCAACGGCCTGAGAAGTTGTAGGAGCAGCATCGGATGATTCACCAGCATTGGACCTCATCTCCCCCTCTCTGGCTAAGACTTGGGAGACTTTGCCATAGAATTCGTCCAAGCGCTAACGCTGGAGAACCATTGAATCCTCCAGCCTTTGCAAAGCATTGGCTAGAGTTGTCGTTGCCTCACGCATCTCATGGAGGTGAGTGCGATCATTGGCAGAGAAAGAGAGTGCAATCACCGGAGCTGGTTGACGGACAGCATCCAGGATTTGTTGAAGAAGACCAGTCTGCTGATCAGCGATAGCCTGAGCATCGTCAGCCCTACTGTGAAGAACAGCAATGGCGTCGTTGTTGGCTTGAACAGCTTCTTGGAGAGTCTGGAGCTGACTCTGAACTTCTTAAACATCCGCCTGGAGGGCATGGAAGTTCGCATCAAGATCGCCTTGACGGGGCATCTCTTGGTGAACTTTGTTGAACCTGTAGAGGACGGTATCAACGGCGGGAAGGAGAATCTTGATATCAGATGACATATCATAGTCATCATCAATTTCTTCATCTCCATCATCTTTCTCTCTTTCTCCCTCTTCCGCTTCCTGAGCATCAGGCTGATGCATCGAAGAAGGACCTGTAAAAGAAGAAGTGTGAGCTGAATGCTCAAGGTTAGTAGAAAAGAAAGGATAGGAAGATGGAATACCTGAGGGGCCTTCAGTGACATCTAAAGGATTATCACTAGCATTAGCAAAGATGTCCTCGAGAGGATGGACATACGTATGCTGAGGAGGATCAAGAGGAGCAGCCTCAGGTCTAGTGGTGCGCGTCTCAGTATCAGGAAGGACAGTCACTGATACATCATCGACGTGTGTAAAGACCAAGGAGGGAGGAGAAGAGAAAATGGTTGAGAAGAGTCGTGGGTGTTCAACGGTGGTGGCACTGATATCTACACTTTCAGTGATTTGGGTCACTGAAGTGATTGGTGAAGGTACCACTGATACGACAGTGATGGGAGAAATCACTAAAGAGCTGGGAGGGTTAACAGAAGACGCCTCGGGGGTAAGGCTAGTTTCCATAACTGAAGCCTTTTGAGAGGCCCCAGCTAGTGACGTGGTTGTCCCCTTTTTGGCTTTCTTGGCTCTCTGAGGAGAACCAAGAATTGGTTGAGAGGGTCGTTTAGAAGGGGTTTTGGTGGCTTGGCTAGACACGGGGGGGGGGGGTTGCCCTTGTCATGGCCACCTGAGAAGAAGAGGTAGTGATGGACACAATGGAAGARAGTGCCACATCAYTGTCCCTCAGCTTATGATCCAGAATCCTGGATCCAAGCTTGAAAGCTGGAAGGTTTCCTTCTTTGRGATAAAGACTCTTGAAGATCTTTGTCAATACCATCGAAAGAAACCTGGTGTAAGGCACCACATTTTCTCGCTGGCGCTTGTTCAGCTTAAGCACCAGGTCATCGAAAATGACCACAACATAATTTATATTGCGACGCTGAATCGCAGATACACCTATGATCAAGGCGATCCTAGAGGCCTGGTTCTGACCTCCAGTTTTTCCAACCATGCACTGGATGAAATGAGAAAACAGGTATTGCCATACAGTTGACATCTTGTTTTTCTCAATCTTCGTTAAAGACTTGAGAGGGGCCTGGAGTCCTTCATTGGCCACTGATAGCCAATGGCGTCGAGAAAATTGATGATCTTGGTGGAGGAGGGTTCGTTATCGAAAGGACCTTTGGGAAGACGGAGAGCTGAGTGGAGTGTAGAAACCCTAAAATTCACATCCATGCGGTTAAAAGTGAAATGGATTTGCTCCATTGTGCGTCCATCATCGTCTTGGTCTTCGACAACCTCAGCAGTGTACCAGAACTGCTGAAGGAGTTCCTTGACTATGAGCGGCTCATGGTTGAGAGCATAACCTAAGGATGACTGTTTGAGGAAATCAGCCGCCTCTTGGTAATGTGCTCTGGTGGAGGGTATCTTTAACAAGGCAATATGGTTGTTGGCCTTGATAGAGATCTCGTCAATGGTGAAGTTGACGTTCTTGGCAGCCATCTGTTTATTGTTAAAGAAGTAAAATAAACAGGAAGAAACAGATTTGTTAGAAATAAGTCAAGAGTATATGGTTAAAGAGTATAAAAAAAGTTTTTAAACAAGTAAAAACTTCATTTGAAAAATCCTCAAAAGATTAGGGTTTTTCAAGTAGAATGTGTATAAATAAACAGATTTGTTAATCAAGAAGGAGATGATTAAAAAAACCTTTACAGTTTAATGCATTAAGAGAACAAAGTTTTTAATCAGATTAAACACATTTCTTATAACATAGTAAGAAAGAAGATTCTGACCTTTGAAGATGAAGAGGAAAGGTCGAAAAGAAGTTTGAAGATGAGAGAGTTCTTGCTTTGGATTAATCTTAGCAGAAGTTCGTCTAAGGTTTTTGAAAGCGTAAAAAGAAAAGTGAAGAAGAAATCTCATATTTATAGGTAGGAGGAGAGAGAAGAAATATGAGAGAGAAAAAAGACGACGGTTMGGGAAAGTGGTCATGATGAAAAATATGTCACGATTTCATCCACGATTGGATAGCATTTAATGAGGTAGCGTAATGACAGGTCATTTTGTGCATCTCAAAGCGTCGTTCATAGGAAACAGAAAATGTCGTCATAAAGACGATTCATTAACTATTTTCTTTTAAAAACAAAAGAGTTTTTAAGAATATGAAGAGTCATTCAGTTAAAAACGGGTACTGAAAACTTAATTTAAAACATTTTATCACTGAAAAAGAAAAGTATTTAGTGATGGTTTTAAGACATCAGGTTTGAGTGAAGAGAGTCACTGAAACTGGCATTTAAAAAACTTTTTGGTCACTGAAGAAAACTTTCAGTGAGCGTTTAGATTTCTAAGATAAGTATAAAGATATACTTGAAGATGTGGTRAGTGTTGAGAATCACTGAGACCACCTTTTAAAACATTTTATCACTGAAAAAGAGAAAGCTTCAGTGAAAGTCTTAAGTTGAGAAAAGAGAAGAGTAATCATACCTTAGAGATAGATATATTTACTCAAGATTTCAGTGTTAGAGATAGAGCACTGAATCATTTCACTTACTGAGTGATGTTT
>NW_020204365.1:0-1082 GCF_001531365.2 Cynara cardunculus var. scolymus
AAAAACCAACATCTTTGAATAACTTCCAGAAAACAAAATAATCCCGATTCCAACAGGTTTTCAAAGGAATAAATCCGAATCGAGTTGCATGCAAGACCTATAAACCGAAAATGTGATCAGACCTCACATGCAAGGAATTTTTCCTTCTTTCTTGAAGATTTAAAGAACTTGGGTCACAGATTATCATCCCCAACGAAGACACAGATGGATCTTTGATGAATAATCTCTCCTCTTTAAATCCCGTAAATAGCCAAAAAGCCGAGTAGAGAGAAAGATAAAGATTTTCAGACTTTTAAAAGAAAATAGAACAGCTTTAAAACATACCTTCTCTGAACAAAAGTTTTCGAACAAGCTCTTAAGGACAACAAAACCTTGAGTTTTGCAATAAAGTTGGGACCGGCTGGAAGGTGATGGCGTTAGAGAGAAAACATAAAGCTGGAATTTGGAGAATGAAAATTTTTCAAAAGAAGAGGGGTATTTATATGAGGCTTTTTGAGAAGAAATGGGCTGGCCTCTAAAGGCCCAAGCCCAAGATATCTTTATTTTTCTAAATAATAAAACCCCACTAATATAATCAAGCAAACTAAATTGACAAAAGATTTTTAAACACTCCACCCTTTTAAATTAATTGGCAACTAAATATAAAAAGAAAGGAACTTAAATATTGACTTTATTTAAATGAAACATTTCAAGACTATTTGGCATTGCATAAACTAACTTGGTTAACTACCCACCGAAACGTGGTCTAACAAACTAATCTTGTGAATTAAGCAAGATGATTTCTACTCATCGAGGCTAAATCCTAGAATGACTTAGTTTTCAATAAAGATCCTGAAATAAGGTACTAACCTGAAATCTCAAAATGCAGGATTGTCACAAAAATATAATTATTATAATCATTAAATTCTAACAGAATACTTAATTATTAACTTTATAAAATTTATAATATTAAACCAAAAATAAATTGTTTTATTATTAAACTTAATTTTAATTATATAAAAAAATATATTCTATATTACATATCATTTGATAAAAACTTTTCAAAAACCACTTTTTATGCGTAAAGTACTGTTTATTAATGC
>NW_020204365.1:2832-5306 GCF_001531365.2 Cynara cardunculus var. scolymus
ATGAGGAATTTCAAATAGTTAATTTGATACTAATATCGATATATTTTTGTCAAATTTTTATGATATCTTCAAACATATATTTTATTCAAAAATAAAAATATCATTGTTTTCTCAAAATCACATAAAGCCATATTATAACATCGATTGAGATAACGAATAAAATGAAATATTAAAATCACGATATATCTCGCTGCATTGCATGAGTACGCTTCTAGTATATATATATATATATATAATTCATGCATACTTATGCACATGTATAATTATATCATGCACACACACACACACACACACATATATATATATATATCACATTTTCTCATATATCCCATGTAAGCACGTATTCACATAAACAATTAACTCATATAATAAATACCTTGGGTAATGATCAGAACCTGGTTATCACACCTCCCCTTCTATAAATTGTTCGCCTCTAAACTCTTGTAGATCCGGATGGGACCAACAAGTGGTATCAAAGTAGTGTTTTCTTCTCATCTTGTTTAGTTTTTTATCTGCATTTTATTATCCCTTCTTTGTCTCTAGATAATTTACTGCTTTACAAACGGATTTACAAAACACCAACACAAACTTTTATGATAATGGCTCTCTTGCCAAACCTCCCCGATTTATAAGTTAAGTCTCTAGAAAAATCAGATGTCTCTCTTCTTGGAGGGTGTGGATCCTTAGATTCCACACTATATAGAGAATGAACCCTATATTCCATACGCTATATCTTTGGTTGTTCCTGAAACAACTACGACTGTCGTGATTCCTGAACGGTAGATTCCAAAGCTTCCTCATCGATGGAGTGATGAAGACAAGAAGAAAGTGGCTATAGATACTCGTGCGAGATCTATAATAGCCATGTCTCTTCCTAACGAGGTTTATCATTATGTTATGAAGCTTAGAACCTCGAAATCAATATGGGACACTCTTTGTGTTCAATATGATTGTACTTCTCAAGTACAAGAGTCGAGAAAAAGTAATCTAGTAAGACAATATGAAAGCTTTCTCTATGGAAAGAATGAAAATTGTCTGAAGTGCATCAAAGATTTAATTTTCTTCATATCGACTTGAGGACTATTGGCATTGCAATTCTAAAACTTTGTTGAAGTTTCTGGAATGTTTGCCAGAATCTTGAGATACATATTCTATGTGTCTCAAAATGTCCAATGATATGTCCTCCCACTCTCTTAGTTCTCTCTATGGGATACTGCTTAATCATGAGCAATCTCGTCAACTAAAGAGAAATCTCATTAAAGATTCCAGAGAAATGAAAAAGCTCTCCTTTAGCTTTGATCTCTGAAGATTCTTCAACAGATCTCCCATCTTCTTCTTCTATTCCTCATGCTTCTTCTGTTTCTTTGACGAAGTTAGATCCCACTAACTCAGAGGATTTATCAGAGTATGATCTTGCAGACTCTGATGAGTCACTGGCTCTTCTAACCAAGTCATTTAGAATATTTTCAGATAAAGTAACTTTCGCATATCTCCTTCGCTGACCATCAAGGATAAGCCAAAGTCAGATCTCATTGTTAACGCAAAGGTCACTTTGTGAGTGAATGCAAGTTGAAGAAGACTATGATGCCATCTTCAAAAACCCCATCCTCCTTCAGGTACAAAGACAATAAATATCTGAAGTTGAAAAAGAAGGAGAAGTGTAAGAAGATGAAGAGTTCTCAGCGAAAGGGCAAAGGTCTTGTCGCTGAAGAACATGACTGGGCTAATTCGTCTGACGAATCATCCTCAGATGAGGAATACACAACCTATCTCTACTTAATGGCCAAGGATATCAAGGAAGAATCTTCTAAGACATCAACCTCCAGTGATCCCTCATCATCCTCTCTTGCTCAGGTATGCTCCCTGAACGAACCCTATTAATATGACAAATCTTCAACAGTATGTTCCCTGATAGCCTATCAGCGTTAGATACGTTGACCAACTTTACAATGCTTTAAATGGCAAATCAAAAGCCGAAATGCTTAATCTTGATCTTCCAAAACTGTTGAAGATTTGTCATTTTAAGATCAAAGAGCTGACTAAGATCGAGGAAGATCTTAAGGATCAGGTCATTGTAAAACAGACCATCACCATCGAGCGTGAACAGGCTATAGCTGAGCGTAAGCAAGCTATTGTTGAACTCAAGACTGAGAAGACTACCATTGAAGGGTGGTGCAAAGCATCTATCAAGGTCTCTGAGATCATCAACGCTCAGATTCCTTCCAAGAATAAGACTGGTCTAGGCTTCTCTTATGATCAGGAAGATAGTGTCACTGACAGGTCCATGATGAATTTTGGCAGCTTCGTCTCCTCTATTCCTAACAATTCTTCTTCTTCCTCTTCCTCTTCCTCTTCTTCCTCCTCTTCCTCCTCCTCCTCCTCCTCCTCTTCCTCTTCCTCCTCTTCCACCTCTTCCTCCTCTTCCTCTTCCTCCTCCTCCTCCTTCTCCTCCTTCTCCTCCTCCTCCTCCTCCT
>NW_020204365.1:5358-9691 GCF_001531365.2 Cynara cardunculus var. scolymus
CTCCTCCTTCTTCTTGTTCTTCTTCTAGGATAAAGATATCTGAATCTTCTCAGAAATCTAAGTCTAAGCTCAAGGTGAATGTTTCACCTAAGGACTCTAAATCCTTAGTTGTTCCTTCTAGAACAAATGAGAAGGGAATCCTTGGAGCTTGTCCATCTTTTGTTCCTCTAGTATATCTTGAAACTAAAGTTGGTTTCAGCTATAGGAAGTGTAGACACTGTGGTGAAACTACACATATTGCCAACAAGTGTCCTTCTGCCGTGAAGGCTGGTCCACTAGGCACGAGAAAGAAAGTAGCCAAGGCTGAGAAATCTACCATGGTTAAATTTGCCACTAAGGGTGTAAAAATGACTAAAGTGAAGAAAACCACTAAAGCCTCTTCTTCAAGCTCAGTGAAGACTTCTACTAATTCTGAGTCTTCGTTTTCAGTGGATGTTGCCTTTAACACCGCTAGATACAACGAGAAATGGGTACCAAAGCAATCTTAATCTGTTTCTATGTGCAGGAAGTCAAAGGCATTTGGTATCTCGATAGTGGATGCATAAGACATATGACTGGATGAAAGAGTCCCTTCCATAACCTTTGGAGGAAAAGGAAAAGGATATACCAAAGGTTTTGCTGTATTAGCCAATGTGCAACTACTTTCAAACATGTTGCATATGTTGAAGGACTGAAGCACAATCTTTTTAGCATCAGTCAACTGTGTGATAAAGATTTCATAGTAAAATTTTCTAAGGATTCATGCTAACGTCTTTGACAAGGATGATAAGGTTACTCTAACCGATTCTCGCCTAAAGATGTATATATCATCAACATGAACTCTCCTATTACTGAAAACAACTGTTTTATCTCAAAAGCTTCATCTATATCAACTGGCTATGGCACAAACGACTTTCTCATCTCAACTTAAAGACACTCAATGAGCTGTCTCGAAATGATCTCGTCACTGGTCTTCCTCAACACACCTTGCCAAAGGAATCTCTTTGTTTAGTGTGTGAAAAAGGAAAACAAACAAGAGCTAGCTTCAAGTCTAAGCAAATCTCTTCAGTGACCTCTCCACTTCAGCTATTGCACATAGATCTCTTTGGTCCAGTCAACGTACAATCTGTAGCTAGAAAGAAATATACACTTGTAATTTTTGATGAGTACTCCAGGTACACTTGGGTCTTCTTTCTCAGATCCAAAAGTGAAGTACTTGAGAAAATTATCTCGTTCATCAAAAGGATAGAAGTACTTAACAATATTAAAGTACGATCTATTAGAAGTGACCATGGAACTGAATTCAAAAACAGTACTATGGATAGTTTCTTTGAGAACAAGGGAATCTCTCACAACTTCTTTTCTATGAGAACCCCACTACAAAATGGGGTCGCTAAAAGAATAAATCGAAGAATCATTAAGGCTGCTCGATCAATGCTCAACGAATCTCATTTTCCTACTCTTTTCTGGGCTGAAGCTGTCAATACTGCTTTTTTTACACAAAACCAGTCGCTGATCGTTAAGAAATTTAAGAAGACAACTTACGAACTCCTCCATATCAGAAATCTTTCTATCATTTTTCTTCATATTTTTGGTTGCATATGTTTGATTCTCAACAACCGTGATCAACTTGGAAAGTTCGATCCCAAAGCTGAAGATGGAATGTTTCTTGGATATTCTTCAGTATCAAAAGCCTTCAGAGTATTCATCAAACGTCCATAGACCGTAGAAGAAACTATTCATCTCACATTTGATGAATCTAAATCAGCTAATTCTAAACCCATCAGTAATGATGAAGAAGAATTAGAAATCTAGATGTTCTCTCATGTTGGACAACATAAAGCTTCCTTCAGCAATCAACCTAATGTTGATACTCTAGAAGCTGATGATGATCCATTTATCATTCAAGTAGAAACTAAAAACTGAAGCGAATCTTCTTCAGAGATCGTTGCAGTGCCCATTAGTTGCATTCCTCCCTCTACTTCAAACACTGACCAATTAGTGAATGAAATGCCTTCAGCATCTGAACCTCTATCATTCGCTGAATCTCTCACTGAAGCTTCATTAGCAATTCTACCCATTGCTTAAGAATCTAAAGCTGAAGCCTCATCTTCTTTTCCTAAACATCAATGCTCAGATGTTAATCCTCTACCAACTCAGCGACAGACAAAAGATCATCCAATTCATCAAATTCTTGGTGATCCAAATGCAGGTATTTAGACACGACGTGGTCTAGATAATATCTATCTCTTTGTCAACTTCCTTTCTTTAGTTGAACCTAAGAAAATCAATGACACTATCTCAGACCCTAGTTGGGTCATTGCCATGCAAGAGGAGCTCATTGAGTTTGATAGGAACAAAGTCTAGTACATTGTCCCATGTCCATCTGACAAAACTATGATAGACACCAAATAAGTTTATCGCAATAACTTATATGAACAAGGTGTGGTACCCGTAACAAGACTCTCCTTGTTGCTCAGGGTTATAGACAAGATGAACGAATTGATTATGACAAAAATTTTGCACTAGTGGCTAGACTCGAAGATATCCGACTCTTCCTAGCCTTTGATGCCCATAAATACCTTAAAGTCTACCAATTGGATGTAAACAGTGTTTTCCTTAATGGAAAACTCCAAGAGGAAGTTCATGCTGAACAACCTCAAGTGTTTCTTGACCCTATGTATCCAAATCATGTCTATAAATTGGAGCAGCTCTTCACGGGTTAAAATAGGCCCCTCGTGCCCGGTATGATACCCTCTTCTCATTTCGCATCTTTGAGAAATTTGTCGGTGAAAAGATTGACCATACCTTATTCCTTGGGAAGGTTAAAGGTCACATCGTTCTAGTCCAAATTTATGTCGATGATATTATATTTGGTTCCCCTAATCCCTCTTTGTGTTTTTGGTTCGCTGATCGCATGAAGAAAGAATATTAGATGAGTATGACGGGAGAACTAACCTATTTTCTAGGTCTCCAGATCAAGCAATTGGATAAAGGTATCTTTATCAGCCAAAGTAAGTATGTCAGAGATATGCTGAAAAAGTTTGATCTATCCAACAGCTTATATATGAAAACTCCGATGGCTCCCCCTCTCTCTCTAAACAAGGATCCAAATGGAAAGCCTGTAAACGTTACTGTTTATAGAGGAATGATCGGCTCTCTGCTGTATCTCACAGCAAGTCGACCAAATATCATGTATTCTACTTGTATTTGTGCACGATATCAATCAAAAACTAAGGAATCCTATTTGATTGTTGTAAAATGCATATTCAAATACCTCAAGTGAACTCCTAACTTGGGTCTATGGTATCCTAAGGGTTCAGGTTTTGACCTAATAGATTATTCGGATAGTGATTTTGTAGGTAACAAAATTGATAGGAAAAGCAGCACTAGAGGCTGTCAACTTCTAGATGGAAAGTTGGAAATGTTGGATCGATTAACTCAGTTTCTTGGTATAGATTACTTACTTGGATGATATGTTTGACAATGTTAATGCAGCGGAAGTAATAACAATCAAGCACAGTAGAAATCAATAAGAACACGATGAAGATGACTGAAGAACACAAGAGAGAGCTTCAAAATGATTTTCAATTTAATGAAAATGTTGACAATTACAATACTGAAGCACACCGAAATACATGGGCCTACGCTGCTATTTATACAAGAAAATAACCGTTTTCTGACATGACCTAAAGCAAATTAATCTAAGCCGTTAGATCATCAACAGGTTACAGACAAGAACACGTGATAAGCACGAGCAGCTAGTAAACCAAAGTAAACAGCTAAAGAAGATCTATACAGAAGACATGTTGCAGAACCTCTGTGRGACTTGACAGAGGTTCTGTMAGATATAACTTGAAAGCACTTCAAAGCAGAGGACCAGTTTCCAGAACCTCTGTGAGACACGACAGAGGTTCTGTCACTTGAGACTYGTTYGCTTGAGCATTTTCWGCAGTTGGTCCTCTGTCATCTTCTGTGATAGATTATCTTCTGTCAAAACTTGCGGTTTACTTTTTCCATACTTTTACATGAATTGAAATGAGAGCTAACAATCTCCCCCTAAGTATGAAAAAGTATTAGATTACAAGATATGACTTGATTGAAATAAAATTACAAGAGGTGATTAAACATCATCCCTTGAAGGAATTATAATGAAAAGAGTTACAAAACTTGAAAGATAACAAAAAAATTTGAGGTACAGGCCAGATTCTGAAACAAAAGAAAGTCACACTTCAGACTCTGGGAAGTCGTCTACTGCGTACACGAAATYRKACTTGACAGTTCTGTAGACGTTGAAGATGAACTCTCTGAAGTTGATTTGAGCTTTAATCGCGTCCAAGAGAGGAGACACTTC
>NW_020204365.1:10341-11452 GCF_001531365.2 Cynara cardunculus var. scolymus
ATCAGTGAACGTGTAGATGTTGCGGTCTTCTCTCCTTACTACGTACTGTGAGTAGAGCACTGTCTTCTTTAATAAAGTCCTTGGTGAGATTGACACCAATGATGTGATCATGGGTCGTGAGAAGACCTGCTCACGTGGCCTCGTTAATCTTGAGAAGTGGAACTTGGTTGCGGCAGAGGGAATATCAGTGAGTTCTGGATCGTAGGGTGGCTCTATGTCTGTCACAGAGTACTTCCAAATAAGTAATTCTTCTGGAGTGGTGACGGGCTCTGTGCGAACATTCATCGTTGGAATCTTGCTCATAGAATCAAGTATTTCAGAGACCTGTCCCCCTTGTGTAGACTCTGGCATCTTCTGTTCTTCCTCTTCCAGAATCGGCCTCTGGGTTGATCCCTCTGCAAGGATGGGGTTAACGGTTCCTTGCAGGGCATCGAACGTACCTATGGATGTTGTTTGGACTTGTGGGACTTGGACTGGTGGGAACACAGAAGATGTGGCCTCACCTTCTCTGTAATGCATGGGTACCTTGTTCTTCTTTGCCATAGCCTCTTCAAAGGACAACTTTAAAACTATTATGGTCTCGGGGTCTTCACCAGCATACTTTTCTTTATCGAATGGCTCTGGAGTTTCTGTACTTGATGAASACCCTTTCTTTGAGGACTCTGCAGCTATGGCCTTGCCTTTGCCTGTAGGCTCTGCAGCCTTCTTCTTTTCTCTGTCTGCAGCTGTAAGTTCCCCAGTCTTTATACCTTTGGCAGGTGCTCTGGCTGTCTTCTTTTTGAGCTTTGAAGCTGGGGCCTTCTTTTTCATCTCCTGCTTCTTCTCCCCCTCATGATGATCATCAGTTAACTCAGTTTCTTGGTATAGATTACTTACTTGGATGATATGTTTGACAGTGTTAATGTAGCGGAAGTAATAACAATCAAGCACACCAAAATACAAGGGCCTACGCTGCTATTTATACAAGCAAATAACCTTTTTCTGACATGACCTAAAGCAAATTAATCTAAGCCGTTAGATCATAAATAGGTTACAGACAAGAACACGTGATAAGCACGAGCAACTAGTAAACCAAAGTAAACAGCTAAAGAAGATCTATACAGAAGACATG
>NW_020204366.1:0-6255 GCF_001531365.2 Cynara cardunculus var. scolymus
TGGAGTTCTTAATGAGAAATAGGCCAATTATATCCCCCAACACCAAATGGACCCTCAATCACTCCAATCAATGTCAAATTAGACAAATTATCACGAATTTAGCATATTATACCATTAAGTTCTGATGAAATTAATATGGCCCACTCAATGTCATTATGACCCAATTAGACTCCTTATGGAGAATTGGGACTATTAAACCTATCAGGGTCTAAAAAGATTAATTATGACCTAGTTTGACTCGTGTTGACCCAATTAGAGTTCTTAATGAGAAATAGGCCAATTATATCCACCAACACCGAATGGACCCTCAATCACTCCAATCAATGTCAAATTAGACTAATTATCACGAATTTAGGATATTATACCGTTAAGTTCTGATCAAACTAAATACGACCCAATACGTGTCATTTTGAGCCAATTAGAACCCTTATGGATAAATTGTCCTATTAAACTTACTAGGGTCTAATCAGATTAATTATGATCCATTTGTTGTCATTTTGACCCAAAGGACTCGATTATACTAAATAGGCCCGTTACGGCTCAATTAGACTCAAATAGGATAAATAACCCTGTTAGGATCTATTAACTCAGTTCTTATATTAACCCAATACTCTAAATGATCTATATGACAAACACAGTGCATCAAAAATAAAGTAAGAATCAAATAGAGCAATGAATCAAGAACAATGAAGAACAAGCAGATTACAAACAGTCACGTGATAAGCACGAGCAGCTAACAAACCTAAGTAAAACAGTAAAGAAGTTCTTCACAGAAGATAAAGCTGCAGACCCTCTGTGAGCCATSCCAGAGGCTCTGCTGGATGTGACTTGAGAGCACTTGACTCCAGAGGATCATCTTCCAGAACCTCTATGATTGACAATAGAGGTCCTGTCATCTTTGACTTGTAAGTTTTGAATACAGAGGACCAGTTTCCAGAACCTCTGTGGTAGACAACAGAGGTTCTGTCACACTTCACTTGTACGATAGAACACCTTCTGTTGTTGGTCCTCTGTGGTCTTCTGTGGTGGAACCTCTTCTGACAACACTTACAGAATTTACTTTTTCCGTACTTTTACATTAAGTGAAATGAGAGCTAACAATCTCCCCCTAAGTATGAAAAAATAAAATTGAAAGAGCAAGAAATGACTTAATTGAAAGAAATTACAAGAGGAGATAAAAGTTCATCCTCTGAAAAGAATTACATAATGAAATTACAAAACTGAATTACAAAATTGTGAAACAGGCCTAAAACTGGTACAGAAGGTTTATCAAACGACAGATTCTGGAAAATCATCTTCTGCGTATAGCATATCAGACTTGATTGTTCTGTAGACGTTGAAGATCCATTCTCTGAAGTTGATTTGCATTTTGATCGCCTCCAAGATGCGAGACACTTCGCTCATCCTTAGATGTCCTTTGTCCACCTCTGCCGCTGCYCTTCTRAAWATCCATTCTAGTGTCTCTGTTGAGTACTTGTGAGATTCTGTTGGATCATAGAACCTTAGGATTTCATCCTTATCCAAATACACAAACCCAAAAGTAGGGTTGTGAATAATGGAGTTTGGATGATACCTAAGTATCCAACTAGGCCTACTGTAAGGAGGAGAGATCTTCAGATCTTTTTGGACTAACCTAACCGCTAGCTCGAAGTCCTTCTGGCTGTAATATCTTACTTGTGCGCGCATGACCTCAAGCAGCCTTCTGAGCGATATTGAGTAGCTTGACCTCCTCTCCATGTAGATGTTGAGAATTTTGTGCATGTAGATGACATCAAACACACAGAGGTTGTGGAGGTCAGCGTCTGTGAATGTATATAGGTTGACATCTTCCCTTCTTACTACGTACTGAGCATAAAGCACCTTCTTCTTTAGCATCGTCCTTGGAGAGATTGTCTCTAGGGAGATAATTATGTGCTATGAGAAGACTTGCTCACGAGGCCTTGTGAGTTTAGTGAACTGGAACTTGGCTGTGGCAGAAGGGATCCCTGTGAGCTCTGTATCATACGGAGGCTCTGTGTTTACTGCAGAGTACCTCCACACTTGAATTTCTTCTAAAGTAGTAACGGGCTCTGTTCTGACTTTAGGCATTGGAATCTTGCTCATAGATTCGAATATTTTAGACACCCTTCCTCCCGTGGCGGACTCTGGCACCTTGGCTTCTTCTTCCTCCAGAATTGGCCTCTAGGTTGACTCCTCTGCAAGGATGGGTTTGACGGTTCCTTGCAGAGCGTCAAACGTACCCGTGGATGTTTTTTGGACTGGTGGGAGATGTGATGAAGGGCCTTCTCCTTCTTTGTGAGGGATGGGGCCTCTGCCCTTCTTGGCTTGAGCCTCTGCCAGGGATGCCTTTAAAGCTTCGAGGAGCGCTGGGTCATCTTTCTAATCTTCTTCGTTTATTGGCTCTGGAGTCTCTGTACTAGACGACGACCCATTCTGTGGTGACTCTACAGCAATGCCTTTACCTTTGCCTTTGGGCTCTTGTGCCTTTTCCTTGCCTTTTGAGAACTAGGTAGCTGTAAAGTCCACGATCTTGACGCCTCTGGTAGGAGTCTTCTTTGGCTCTGGTTTCTTCTCAGCCTTCTTCTCCCCCTCATGACRATCACGATCATCACCTTCTTGATCGTCATGGTTCGTTTTGGCTTCTGCCTTGCATGTATCCAGGGGAGCCTTCTCCAACCTCTATAAAATTTTGGTGGCCGCCTTCTTCATCTTCTTTATTGCGTCATTTGCAAGCTCAGAGGCATGATTGATGTCTATCTCTGTTGACCACTTCAGTTTGGAGACGCTTCTGTAGATCTCGCTTCTGTGGATGTCACCCTCTTTCACGAGTTGTGATGTGCAGTCTCTGATTGCTGTATTGGAGGCACAAGCCTCTTTGAGAAGACGGTCTGTATGCTTGCATACTAGATTACCCAGAGCTTCAGTCATGGCCTCAATCTCTCTGCCGGTAGCAAGGTGGTTGATGTTGGCCCTTGAGGACTTGGTATCAATATCGTATGCTACCGCATAGGAGAACATCTGCTTGATTTTGTCTTTGAGGGAGGAGTAATCCGTGTAGCCTGCAGAGATGAAGTCGGCAGAGAATTGAGCAGCCATCTCTGAATGTTCTGTCTTCAAGGTCTGGATGGAGGAGGGGTTGAGGCTTAGAGCTTTCAGCGCCTCTGAGAGATCCTCCTTCTGTAGGACAGAGCTCTGAAGAGTTGAAAGAGTAGACTTGAGTTCTACTGTGGTTGCGCTCAACTCCTTTAGAGCCTCTGTTATCGGTGAGAGATCTTCTTCTATCGATCGGGAGATAAACAAGCTTTTCAACTCGTCTATCTTATTGAATATCTCTGTGGCAAAGGTTTTAAGCTCCYCCTTTGTCACATACATATCCTGGGAACCTAAACCACCAACACATGGTGATTTAGTAGCCTCGGAGTGTGAGGCGCCCTCAGCGACTGGTATTGCGTAGTCTACTCGGGACTTCCACCAGATCCTCGAACATCTCCCAAAGGAGGCCTACTGGTGTTCTGTAGATTTTTTGCCTTGTAGGTTCAGAGCCTAGCATGGCAGAGTGATCTAATGGGGACAGAGGGTGTTCTAGACCCTCTGTCTCTGTGTGCCTCACTTGTGCCTCTGAAGCACATTTTGGGTGGTCACTCTTATGTGATGAAGCAACAAATGCTTCTGTGGGGTGTGTCGAGTCCTTGGGCGAAGGGACTCTTGTATTAAAACCTTCATCCTTTTGAGAGGATGGAGGAGTATTGTGGTTGCCCGGCTGTGCGATCCACAGAGGACGAAAGAGTGTCCTCTGCATGGGTAGGCTGGTTAGGGTTCGGCATAGGGGATCCCTCTAGAACAGGCCCCCTAGAAACGTGGGATGCATAGGGAGGTGGTCTAGGTTGTGTGCCTTCGGCATCTTTTTCACCCTCACATATTTCTTCTTCTTCTTCTTCGTCGTCTAAGACGACTTCTGTCCCCAACTTTGATATGTCGATTGGCGCTCTAAACTCATTTTGGATATTGACGAGAACATCCTCGATTTGTTCTGTTGGGGAAATTTTTGGGTATTGACGAGAACTTTGCGTAACCTTCTGCGCTTTTGAGTAGTGGCCTCTGCCGGGCTCTCTTGTGCTGCGGCCTCTGTGATCACAGGCTCTGTTGGTTGAGCCTTCTTTGTTTTCTTCTTCTTTAGCTTGGGCAGAGGTCCACTTGGGCCTTCTTCTTCTGCAGGCCTCTTCTTCCCTTTCTTCTTTGTCACAGGAGAGTCGACACCCTTCTGTGTCTTCTTGGCCTTCTTGGTTGGGGGACTTGGGATTCTAGGGGCTTCCTCACTCAACTTTCCAGCCTCTGCAGGCTCCTCCATTCTTCCCTCAACCCTCATTTTTTAAATATTTTCTCCTAGAGGGACTCCTATGCRTGGTGGGGTCTCAGGGACCGGTTCTGGTCGCCTGAATCCACGTCTRTAGGCTTTTCTGTCTTCATGGCTTAGGAACCTGAGCATGGCTCTTGATAACGGCCTAGGGCTTCTGTACCCTTGCTCATGCTCAATGGGGTGAAGCTCCTTGAACGGGTAGAGCCTTGCATTTGGCTCCATAGAGGGGAGCTTCGCTGCTAGTAAGTCACCAAAAACCAGACCAAGGAAATGTTGAAGGATGAGGTTGGGTTGGTTCATGTCCTCCTTGGCCTTTTTCTGTGCTTTGACCTTCGATTTCTTGCCCCTCTGACTTGCGCACTTTTTCTTGATTAGGCCGACCATATCTTCGAAAATTAGATTAGCATAATCCAAGGGAAGGTTGAAATATATCCCGTAAACGATAGAGATCATCGCATAGGAGGTTTGGTCATGGCTACCCACCTTCCCTGTCAAGCAACAGTTGACAATGGAGAATTGGGGTAATTGGGGTCGCATAAGAGTGAAGCTCTATGAATTTAATTAATTCCTCATCATTAGGTGTCGCAACATAGGAATTGAAGTGGAGATCCTCCAAGGTGGGCAAATGCAGGGCAGTTCTCAATATGTCCACATTTAGTTCTAAAGGAACCAGGGATTTATTAACAGGATGTGAGGCATATCCAACAATGGTTAACCCAGAATTATCAAGGGTTGTGATATAGAAACTGAGGAGAAATTGGGTTAAAGTAGAGTGGGTGGTTCCTTAGGATTTCAAGTAGAGGAAAGGTGAATTCGGGAAAACTAATAGTGGAAGGGATGAAATAGTAGTTATTTGGCTTCTTGACGAGAACGACTTTCTCGTATTTGTTCTGGACGAACAACAGTGCATGGGATGTGAGAGCTTGAGCTTGAGTCACTTTGTTGTCACTAGAAACATTCACAGACTGGGCGGAAGCAGATGAAGAAGACATGGTAACAGGTTGCAGGTTTGCCGGAGAATATTTGAGAGTGGTAAAGGTTTTTGATTTGGGGGGAAAGAGGTATTTATAGGGAGGGATTTTAAAATGAACCGTTTTATTGACGAAAGGTCGTGATGAGTGGTTTTGGGTTAAAACGACTCAAAAAGGTATGACACGCTGTGTTGGGAAGACGTACGATTGATGACGTGCGCCCCCTTTTCTGACAAGCGCGTGTAGGCTCTAACGCTTATCCACAGAACCATGCGCACCATATCAATAGACAAGAACTATTAAGAGAGTTCTGTCAGAGGCCTAAGGGTAATAGAGCCTCTGTGATATGTGTCGGGCCTTCTTATAATGTGTTACACCTTTACTACCTAAACGGTTTGAAAATCCACAGAGAGATGAGTACTTGCTCAGCTCAAACTCACAGAGCCTCTGTTAGAAGCGCCAGAGGTTCTGATGAGTTGACCTCCGAGAACAAGATACTTCAAAAGTTTTGGCACCTTCTGTGGTTTGATTTTCAATTAAAACTCTCCCCCTCTGAGCCAGCTTCCATGGCTCCCCCTAGAAGAAAAAACATTTAAAATCCTAAGAAGAAGTGTCTACAGAAGATCCGTTCAAAGAGCCTCTGTAAGCGATCACAGAGGTTATGTGAAAAGACTTTTGCGATTGAAAACATTTTTCTTCTTCAAAAGGTTTTATCATTTTAAAAGCATATACTCCCCCTCAAACCATGCACATCTCTGCTAGGATAAACCTGTTCAACTAAGAAAGCAAGTGAAAAGATTATTCATGAAATGAAATTATATAAAAAAAATTTAAAAGAAAACTATATACAGAAAAGAATAAAGAAATAAGACAACCAACAACTAGGATTATGGACATGTCATTCCTATTTTTTCAACAAGAAAATTA
>NW_020204366.1:8490-9851 GCF_001531365.2 Cynara cardunculus var. scolymus
AGGATTCACTTTTTCTCTCAACATTGTTCTTAATGTTCATATGAATGTTCTTCATGAATTATCAAGATTCTGCCATGTTTGTGAAGATTATGAAGATTGATAAGTGATTTCGGACACACAATTGGTATCAGAGCTAGAATGCAAGAAATCAGAGGAAGATTATGAAGATAAGTGAATTTTTTCTGGAATTTTTTTTTTGAATTTTTTTGTGTTCTTCGTGTTCTTGATATTTTTTTGATTTTGATCCGATTTTTTTTATAAAACTTTGTGTTTTCATGTTATAAAATGATCAAAATGCTCGAAATTGATTTGTGAATCTTTGTTATTCACAAACCTTTCTGATTTGATCAATTTTTAATCAAGATTTAATCGGATTTTTGTGTTTTTTGAATTTTTTCGTGTTCTTGAATTTTTTTTAATGTCAGTGTTTTTGATCCAATTTTTCTTAAATTTCTTTTAGTTTTTGTGTTTTTGTTTGTTTTGATCTGATTTTAATTTTTTTTTGTTTGGTTTAGTTTGTTAAACCGCCCATTTTTTTACAGCCCAATGGTTTAAGGCCCAATAGGCTAAAAAGTTCATTGAGCGATATTTCATTTGTTCATCTCTTTCATTGTACGCACATCATTTGAAAAACTCAGATTAAGCGGTATTCATGTTCACCGCACATCACTTGAGCGGAGAACGAGCGGAGAGGTAAACCGTTTACCTCTTAAACAGATTTCTTGAACGGAGAGGTACACCGGTCAATTTTAGGTAAGAGGTTCATTTTTGAGCGAATTTTACATAAACCGAACAACTCTTGTTCGGTGTTCATCTAAACCGGTCACCTCTTGACCGGATTAGAGCTCTAATTCGGTAAGCATCTCAGATTCATGTATACCGATCAACCCTTGACCGGATTAGTGAGCGGTTTAGGTTTTGCTTTAAGAGGAGTTGATCGGTTTAGGACTTAGAATTTGTACATCCAAGTATTTTGAGCGGACTTCTAATCCGCTTAATTCATATTATCCAGATTCTAAATTGTTCTCTGTTTCTTGATTCATATTGATAAATCGCTCAATATATTGACTATTTTTGACAAGAATCGATCAATTTAACCTGACCTTGTTTGAGGAGAGTTATCCGTACACTGATTAAGACTGGTTTGATTGAATTAGATTTGATGGTTAGGCAATTTAGCACAAGTTCAAGTTAGTCGGATTTCAAGTTCATATATCACTCGTGTGGCTCGATATCTGTTGGTATAAATTGCTTAATCGATTGGAGCTTGGCTTAATGTCTGTTGTGTAAACCTAACTAGTGTGTGATACATGCAGTGACAGTGTGTGATTTAGATAGTTTGCAGGTTTAATATCCATGCT
>NW_020204366.1:10451-11784 GCF_001531365.2 Cynara cardunculus var. scolymus
CAACAACATTGTTTTAAAACTGTTTTGCAATTTAAACACAGTTTTAAAACTGTTTGTGTTTAGACAGTTTCTGCAGGTTTAAAACAGTAACAGCAACAATAAAAGGTCTAAAACAGGTTTGTTCATTGTGTTGTTCAGTGTGTTGTGTGTTGTGTTTTCAAGCAGAAGCAGAAACAAGTGTGCTGTGTTTTAAAACTGTGATGTGTTTGTGTTTGTAAGTAAGTAGTTGTGTGCAATCTGTCAAACAGCAGCAGATTCTCTGTGATTCTTATCAATTTAGAGTACTAACTGTATTTGTGATTTGTTTGTTGTTAGTGTCAGGTTCATACACTTTAAGGTTTAGTAAACTGTTTAGAGTGCTGTTTTAGAGCTGTTTAAGTGCTGTTTACACTTACTGTTGTTTAGAGTTCTGTGTTTGTTTAAAATTTACTGTCATAAGCCATTAATGATGCTGACTGTTGAAAGTTTAGTGCAGCAACAGATATTGCTGGTTTGATTTTGAAGCTATCTGCATAGAGGTCAAAGTATATCGTTGGGGCTGTGATATTTACTGGCCATGAGACCAAGGTAGCAGCAGATTTAAAACAGCAGCTTCAAACAGAAGATTTGAAACAGCAGATCTAGTAAACAGTTTTGAAACATAAAGTTTGTTTAAGCAAGTTTAAGCATACAGAGTTGAAAGCATACAGAGTTGAAGCAGAAAGCTTTGTGTATTCTTAAACTGATAACACAGCAGGTCTGCAACARCAGCAAATCTRYTTGGTTTGTGAAGGTTTATCTACAACAAGTGGATTTTTGGATAGATTTCGGGCGTAGATAGTATATTTTTTTTGTTCAATATTTGTATTGTAAAATGTGGTTATTGTTTGTTTTGGACTTGACTCAGATTGATTTGGCTTAGACTGTTTTTGGACTTGGACTGTTTTTTTGTTTCTTAGTTTCTTAGTTCATTTGTGTTTAGAKTTTTTTTGGATCATTGTATATTTGTTTGTGTGTGAGTTTTTTCAGTATTTGTGTTTTTCTATTCCTTTTGAGCTTAACTGTTCATATTTATTTTATCTGATTTCACTGCACAGATCCTTAACTGATAAATTTTTTAAAATGGCAGATATTCTTATGAAGGAGAATCAAGAATTGAGAGCAAAGTATGCTGAGCTGGAAAAGAACTTTAAACTTCAGAATTATGTTAATGTGAAATGTAATGAAACTTTGCATCGAGAATATAAAGAAAATATAGAAAAACTTAAGGACGAATCCAAATATGAGTTGGATAAACTTAACAAATCCTTGGATAATATCACAGTAGAATTTGACAAAGAAAGAAAAACAAGGA
>NW_020204367.1:0-1266 GCF_001531365.2 Cynara cardunculus var. scolymus
GGACGCTTAAACATTAGCCTTAACGAATATCTCTAAAATTTCAAATAATGACATCATTTAATGCCTTTTCAAAACAAATGATGACAGCCGCCATCTGTTGGAATTTAAAGATTTTGGGTGGGTTTAAAACCCTTCCCAAGAACAATTAAAACCTCAAGTCGCACACTTCCCCAAATCCGGTTGCATGCCTAAGAATGGCAGCAAATGGGGATGGTTTTGACTCAACATTTCCAGGAATAGAGACAGTTAAAACCCCATATTCTCATTTTTTGAGTAAGATCCAAAAAGAAAAAGAAAACAATTAGGAATTTCTTGGGTCTAAGAAAGCTACAAGAAGAAAATTTTGATTTAGAGATGCATGCAAGACCCAAGTCACCCGAAGGTGCAATCGGTCCCTAGAATGTAAGAATTCTCTTCTTCTCTTTTGGGATTAAAAAGGTTTCTGGATCACAGATTATCATCTGATGAAGACATATGCATGTCTTCGATGGATAATCTCACCATCTTTAAATTCCGAAGCTTGAGTTGAGCAGGTAGAGAAAATAAGAATTTGAACACTTTAAAGAGGAATAGATGACTTTAGGAGCATACCTTTTTGAAGACGAGGCAGAAAAAAACAATTCGAACACATCAACGATCCTAAACTTGCAGGAAGACGAGTTCAGCTCAAAGATGATAAACTTTTTAGAGAGGGAGAACGAGAAAGACTAGAGCTTTTTGAATAATGAAGAGTTTTTAAAAGAGAAGGGGGTATTTATATGAGGCTTCAAGAGGAGTAGTGGGCTGGCCTCTAAAGGCCCAAGCCCAAGGACTTATATATTTCCTTAAATTAAGACCCAAAAATCTAAAATAACCAAAATGTCCAAGTCTGGAACAAGACCAGCTGCCGTACAGAAATCATCAAGTATGGGTAACCAGCGCTTCAGAAAGAAGACAACAGAGCCTCTGCGAAGAAAAGACGCGAGAGCTTCTGTGCAGAAACACAGAGCTTTTGCAAAGATATGACAGAGCCTCTGTGAAGAGACATAGAGTCTCTGTGAAGAAAAGACGCCAGAGCTTCTGTGCAGAGACACAGAGCTTTCGCAAAGATATGCCAGAGGCTCTGTGAAGAGACACAGAGTCTTTGTGAAGAAAAGACGCTAGAGCTTATGTGCAGAGACACAGAGCTTTTGCAAAGATATGCCAGAGCCTCTGTGAAGAGACACAAAGTCTCTGTGAAGAGTTGCCGGAGTCTCTGAGAAAAGACACAGTCTCTGTGAAGAGTTG
>NW_020204367.1:5531-6635 GCF_001531365.2 Cynara cardunculus var. scolymus
TGGTGCATCTGCGTGTCCTCCGCGATCCTCCTTACCCATTCCTTCTCCGATGGTTTCATCCCTTGCGGATAGGATGCCGGTATTCCAGTCACAATTTGGGTCWTCCTGCTCCCACCTTGGGGTCGAGATGACTCTCCAACGCCCCTCTGTGAGTTTCTAAACGTCACCCTCTGTGGTACAGAGATACTCTTTCGAGGCGTGAGTCTGATCCTTGGTCCTTGCTGGGTTCGCGATGGAACATCAGGGGCTGGCTCCATTGAGGGTAGGCAGGACACCTGTAGGGCGACCGCAGTGCCACTAGAAATCACATCCTGATCATATGGATCTATCTCTTTGTTACGAGTTGGGTTCCTCTGGGAACGACCGACTACGTAACCGGAATCGTCTAGGGAATACTCGCTTGAATTTGAAGACATCGTCGAGAGGATCTGTGACTTAAATAATCGTGGTTACTAAGGTGTATCCTCTAACAAGAGCTTAGCGGTTTTGAGGAAACTTCTAAACAACACTAAGCCTCAACAATCATGCTAAAATCCTTAGACAACACCCGAGTTCTATACCAGAGCTTCTGTTAATGAAACCAGAACCTCTGTTTCCTCACAGATCTTTCGAGGCCAGAGCCTCTGATCACAAGATACCTACCAGAGCTTCTGGTGTCGAGGCCAGAGCCTTTGATCACAAGACGCCTACCAGAGCTTCTGGTGTCGAGGCCAGAGCCTCTGATCACAAGACGCCTACCAGAGCTTCTGGTGTCGAGGCCAGAGCCTCTGTACACAGAGTGTCTACTAGAGCTTCTGGTGCAATTTCATTAGATACACTTAAGGGTTCAACGTCCCTCTGATCCTACATCTTGCTCCAACCAGAGCCTCTGGTAGCGGGACCAGAGCCTCTGTGGCAACCCCTATGCTTATCATTCTTGTATCGCACGCATGGATCCTCTGGTTCTCTTATTCACTTATGGCAGAGCTTCTGATAATGGGATCAGAACCTCTGCAAAGGTAATGATTCCAACTTCATTGTTTCTGGTCTTCTTGACCAGTGCCTCTAATCCTAGGAAACAGATATTCGCAAAAGTAGGACAAGCTCATGCTTTTCATAATAGTG
>NW_020204367.1:7723-15601 GCF_001531365.2 Cynara cardunculus var. scolymus
GGATGGTTTCGACTCTACATTTCCAGGAATAGAGACAGATAAAACCCCAGATTCTCATTTCTTGAGTAAGATCCAGAAAGAAAAAGAAAACAATTAGGAATTTCTTGGGTCTAAGAAAGCTACAAGATGAAAATTTTGATTTAGAGATGCATGCAAGACCCAAGTCACCCGAAGGTGCAATCGGTCCCTAGAATGTAAGAATTCTCTTCTTCTCTTTTGGGATTAAAAAGGTTTCTGGATCACAGATTATCATCTGATGAAGACATATGCATGTCTTCGATGGATAATCTCACCATCTTTAAATTCTGAAGCTTGAGTTGAGCTGGTAGAGAAAATAGGAATTTGAACACTTTAAAGAGGAATAGATGACTTTAGGAGCATACCTTTTTGAAGACGAGGCAGAAAAGAACAATTCAAACACAGCAACGATCCTAAACTTGCAGGAAGACGAGTTCAGCTCAAAGATGATAAACTTTTTAGAGAGGGAGAACGAGAAAGACTAGAGCTTTTTGAATAAAGAAGAGTTTTTAACAGAGAAGGGGGGCATTTATATGAGGCTTCAAGAGGAGTAGTGGGCTGGCCTCTAAAGGCCCAAGCCCAAAGACTTATATATTTCCTTAAATTAAGACCCAAAAATCTAAAATAACCAAAATGTCCAAGTCTGGAACAAGACCAGCTGCCGCACAGAAATGATCAAGTATGGGCAACCAGCGCTTCAGAAAGAAGACAACAGAGCCTCTGCGAAGAAAAGACGCCAGAGCTTCTGTGCAGAGACACAGAGCTTTTGCAAACATATGCCATAGCCTCTGTGAAGAGACACAGAATCTCTGTGAAGAAAAGACGCCAGAGCTTCTGTGCATAGACACAGAGCTTTTGCAAAGATATGCCAAAGCCTCTGTGAAGAGACACAGAGTCTCTGTGAAGAAAAGACGCCAGAGCTTCTGTGTAGAGACACAGAGCTTTTGCAAAGATATGCCAGAGCCTCTATAAAGAGACACAAAGTCTCTGTGAAGAGTTGCCGGAGTCTCTGAGAAAAGACACAGTCTCTGTGAAGAGTTGCTGGAGTCTCTGAGAAAAGACACAGTCTCTGTTGTAGATAGTACCAGAGCCTCTGTGTCTGTTGCCAGAGCATCTGTGGCTATCATCAGAGCCTCTGTGGCTATCATCAGAGCCTCTGTGGCTAACGCCAGAGTCTCTGATCGAGTAGGCAACCTCTTCAAGATCATACTCTGGATAAGGTTAATCCTAAAAGACTTAGTTTCTAATGAAGATTCCGAAATAAGGTCCTAACCTAGGAATCCAAAAGTGCAGAGTTGTTACAAGAACACCCAAAGTCCACACTCGATCCCTCTAACGAGTTAGGCTCTGAACCTACTAGGGAAGATATCGACAGAACACTGGTAGGCTCTCCAAAAGGAGATGTTCGAGGATCCGGTGGAAGTCCCCGAGCTGACTTCGAAAAACCAGTCGCTGAGGGTGCCTCACACTCCGAGGCTACTAGGTCACCATGTGTTGGTGATCTAGGTTCCAAGGATGCCTATGTGACGAAGGGGGAGTTACAAACCTTCGCCATAGCGGTATTCCAAAGGTTGGACGAGTTGAAAAGCTTGTTCACCTCTCAACCATCGACAGAGGCATTTGCTCCAATCACAGAGGCTCTAAAGGAGTTGACATCTACAACTTCAGAACTCAAGGCGACTCTTTCAGCCCTTCAGAGCTCTGTCCTTCATAAAGACGACCTCGCAGAAGCCTTCAGCACTCTGTCTCTCAACCCTTCCTCTATCCAAAAGCTGAAGACAGAGTTATCAGAGGTAGCCGCCCAGTTTGCTGCTGATTTCGTCTCCGCCGGCTACACAAACTACTCTGCCTTCAAAGACGAGATCAAAGGCATGTTCTCCTCTGCGGTTACCTACGGAATAGACTCTAAATCCTCCAGGGCAAACATCAACCATCTAGCCACTCGTAGAGAGCTAGATGCAATGGTTAAAGCCCTAAGAGATATCATGCGCAAATATACAGACCAACTTCTCAAAGAGGCCCGAGCTTCTAACCAATCAATAAGAGACTGCACTACAAAGCTCGTCAAAGAGGGTGACACTCTCAGAAGTAAAATCTATCGCAGCCTCTCTAAAATGAAGTGGGCCTCAGAGATCGACATAAACAACGCTTCTGTGAACGCTGAGTTGGTGATCGAGAAAATGGAGAAGGCGGCTATTAGGATTCTGAGGCGATTGAASAAGGCTCCCYWTAMCTCTTGCAAAGCAGAAGCCACCAAAATCCATGACGATCAAGGAGGTGATGACCATGATCGTCATGAGGGGGAGAAGAAGATAGAGAAAAAAGCAGAAGAGCCTAAGAAGACATCCTCTGCCAAACCATTAAAGATAGTGGACTCTGCAGCTGCCCTGTTCTCAAAAGACAAAGCACCAGAGCCTAAGAGGAAAGGCAAGGGCAAAGCTGTAGAGGAGTCGCCATAGAGGGGGTCGAGCTTTAAAACGCCAGAGGAGATAAATGAAGAAGAGTACGATGACCCAGAGCTCGTTCAAGCGTTAAAGGCTTCTTTGGCAGAGGCACAAGCAAGAAAGGGCAGAGCCCCTATCCCCAGAGCTAAATAAGGCTCATCTTCCAAAATGGCGAAGGAGGAAACGTCCACGGGTACGTTCGACGCTCTGTTAGAAACTGTCAAACCTATCCTAGCAGAGGGGTCCGCCCAGAGGCCGATTCTAGAAAAAGAAGAAACCAGAATAACAAAATCTGCCACAGTAGGGAGGGTTTTTGAGATACTTGATTCAATGACCAAGATTCTTACGCAGAAAGTGTGCACAGAGCCCGTAACCACTGTGGAGGAGATTCTACGGGGGCGTTACTCTGCCATGGACATAGAGCCCCCTTACGATCCAGAGCTTACAGGTATACCCTCTGCAGCTGCGAAGTTTCACTTCTCAAAACTCACAAGGCCACGCGAGCAGGTCTTCTCAGAGCACGTGATAACTTCGCTTGAAACAATATCTCTAAGGACTATACTGAAGAAGACCGTGCTTTATGCTCAATATGTGGTGAAGAGGGATGACGACAACCTCTACACATTCACAGATGCTGACCTCCACAACCTCTGTGTATTTGACCTTATTTTCTTGCACAAAATTCTTAACAAGTACATGGAGAGGAGGTCAAGCTATTCGACTTTCCTCAGAAGGCTGATCGAAGTAATGCACGCTCAAGTAAAATACTACAGCTAGAAGGACTTTGATATCGCGATAAGGTTGGCCCAAATAGATTTGAAGATTTCCCCTCCGAAGAACAGGCTAAGTTGGTTACTTAGATGTCATCCCAACACCATCTTCCAAAATCCCATCTTTGGGTTTGTTTTTCTAGACAAGGATGAGATCCTAAGGTTCTTTGATCCGACAGAGGCGAACAAGTTTTCGACAGAGACTCTTGAGTGGGTGTTCAACCAAGTAGCTGCAGAAGTGCAAAGAGGGCATCTAAGGGCGGATGAAGTGTCTGGTATTCTGGAAGCGATTAAAGTTCAAGTCTCCTTCAGAGAGTGGATATTCAAGGTCTACAGAACCATCAAGTCAGATGTGCAGTTTGCCATAGACGACTATCCAAACTCTGCTGTGGACTAATCTTCTGTAATAGTATTGGCCTGAGCAACAATTTTGTAATTCTATCAAATTTATGTAATTCTTTTCAGAGGATGAGTTTAATCTCCTTCTGTATTTCTTACTTGTAATTCTTTCAATTAGTCAGTTCTTGCATTCAATTGTCCAATTTTACTTTTTCATACTTAGGGGGAATTGTTAGCTCTAATATTTACTTCATGCAAAAGTATGAAAAAGTTTTCTGCAAGTGTTGACAGAAGGGTATCTTCCACAGAAGACAACAGAGGACCTGCAACAAAAGCTGTTTCATCATGCAAGTCAAGAATGACAGAACCTCTGATGTCTCTCACAGAGGTTCTGGAAAATGGTCCTCTGGCAATAAGAACCTTCAAGTCTATTACTGCAGAGCCTCTGAAGTGGCTTACAGAGGGTCTGTGGATTCTTCTTCTGTGAAGATCATGTTCTGCTGTTTTTCAATGGTTGTTAGCTGCACGTGCTTCTCACATGACTAGGTCTTTAATTGACTTTATTTGGATGGCTTGGATGATTTCACACATCAAGGTCATGTTAGAAAGGTCGTTAGGAACTAGTATAAATAGCAACTTAGGCCTTTGTAATTCAATGTGCTTCCGTATTGTAATCGTTTATATTTTCAATTAATTGAAAAACCTTTGAAGCTATTGTGCTCATCTTCTTCATATTAATCTGTGTGTTCTTGGTTAATTACTCTGTTTTGTTCTTATCATTGTTTCCGCTGCACTGCAATCGTCCTAGAGATCATTTAGAGTAAGAGATCAAATACCAAAGCTGAATTTACAGGTCCTAACAATGACCTACTATCTGAGACCACCACTTTTGTTCCTCCTAAGTCGGACTATCCTTTGTTATTCCCAGAAGAAGTTGGTAGGAAAAAACCAATTGAGGATGAGGTTATAACATGTCCAAAAACCAAAGTTGTAATCCCATCTGAACCTCAAGAAAGTAAGACCAAGACTCTAGGCAGACTTAGTTGATTCTGCCTTGATGTCTTCATTGGTCTTCTGGTTCTTCATCACTTGTTGTTTTTCATTACTTTTTACATTTTGCATTGTGGGGTTTAACAATCTCCCCCTAAGTAATGAAAAAACAAACAAAGTCTAATCTAGGCACATATGTGAAGAACAGACACTAGTCTAGTAGAAAAACATCAAACTCTAATTTTTTCATTGGATGATGAAATTTCTTTACAATACTGATAACAAATTACATCAAGACAAAATAAGCAACAAATTCATCTCATCGCTAACTACCTGAGTATATCTCTTTGAAGCGCAAGAGTAGTCTTCGATAAGCAATGATGGTTGATATCTCATRYATGAGATGGCTTCCCTCTTCCCTTGGCACATGGTTTCTGCCCAGTCTTTCTCTAATGTCTTTTCTAAAACCATTCAAGTGTATCTGTTGAATACTTGAAGGCTTCAGTCAATCTAAAGAATTTTTTAACCCCAAACTCATTCTTGTGAACAAGTCCGAGTTCAGGTTGAGTAAGAACTGAAGCAGAACATATCTCCTGCAGGCCCTGGAAGTCTTCATTTGGAGGAATGCAGGATAATCTCTCGATGCCTAGCCTAAAAGTGATTTCAAAATTTGTTTTGGCTCTGAGCTTTACCAGGGACTCCATTGTTTTCACTATCGCTCGGTTTTCCATTCCAAACCTTATGCCATGATCTTGCCTTTGAGATACGTAGGCATATAACTGAATCAAGTCATATGGATTGAGGTTGATAAGATCGTTTTCATTGAACATGCTAACGATCCCATGGGCTCTCTCTGTGCTGAACTCGATGTATCGAATAACTCTATTGGCAAAAGACTTTTTCTTCAAGTCAACGACTCTCCTTATTCCCTCATTCGAAAAGACAGCTCGATGTTCTTGAGTGGTTTGTCTGACAAATCGATGATGTAGGAGGTTCATTGACTCTAGCGATAGGATTGGAGGATTGGTTGACAAACGTTCATCACGATCTTGATACATGTACTGATGGATATTTTCCATCAAGATTGGTTCCCTGGGTTGCAATTGAGGACGTCTCCTCATCAACAACATGTTCTGGATAATCTCGTCTACCAGGCCTTGTGGAGGATGCCTCGAGGAAGAAGGGACGTCCTCATGCACCATAAGATGTTGGGTTAAGGGTTGTGTCTCGGCTTGGGGTTGTGTATGGGTAGAGGGTGAGTTTTCTTTGGTTGGTTCAGTTTCAAGTTGTTGAGAGGTTTCTTGTGGGTTGTGTAGCCGCCGCCTCTGTCTCCCCCTCATGAGGTCCAAGACCTTGATCATCGGGGTCTTGGTCTTCATGCCTTTGTCGTTTGTAGGGGCGGCTAGAATAGCAGGATACTCTTGATCTATTCTTCTTTTTCCACATTCGAATGTGGGAAGCGAGAGTGCACACTCGATCCTTATTGCACCGTTGTTCCATTGTGCGAAGGTGAGTGTTTGTTTGTTCTTACTGTTGTTGTAAACTCTTCCTCAGCGCAGTGGTGGGTTCAATGGATCGAGCAGCAAACTTTGCACTTATCTCATTGAAAGAGGAGATAAGTGCCTTTGACAGAGCCCGTAGATCGGCTCTTGTAGCAAAGTCTGTACCTGTAGAGGGAGGAGGTGGCACAGAGGTTGTTGCAAATGATGGAGGTTGGGGAAGGTTAGCAAGAAGATTCCTCACCTCTACAGTGAAGGATGAGAAGGCTGCTTCATAGGAAGGGCCTGCAGAGGGAGGTGGGGTTTGAGTTTATGGTGGGATTTGGGCAGGTATGGTGGCAGGTAATTGGGTGAGGGTTGTTTTTATGGTGGCCATTTGGGTGGTGAGGGTGGCAAGTGTTTCATCGATGGATGAGGTGGATGAAGGTTGAGGGTGAGGTATTTGGGAGGTGATGGAGGCTGGTAGTTGATGAAGATTGCGAAGGATGGTTTGGAGTTGGRTAATGATGTAGGTTAAGTTTTCATCGGCCTCAGTTGCCTGAGCCGTGAGGGTGGCTATGGATTGGATTACGATTTGGTTTCGTTGGGTGGCTAAGGATGATATGGTATTGTGTTGTTGGGTTACTGTTTGTTGGAGGATTTGAAGGCGGGWTGAGTTGGTTTGGGTTTGGGTATCTATTTGGTTTAGGTGGCGTTGGAGGATGGCAAGGGATTGGTGGACGTCTGGGGTATCGGGTGAGGGTTGGTTCTCCATAATCCCTTGTACGAGGAGTTTAAGGTCATCCAAGGACGGTGTCACTGTATTTACATAGGCTTGGAACTCAGCCTTTGTGACCAGATCCGCTAATGGGGTAACCCCTGCAGCAACAGATGCTGCAGGTTGGGCCTCTGTTCCTGAGGCGCCCTCTTGGCCTTGTGCGAAGTTAGGCCTCGAGAGACTTCCATCATGTCCTTGATAGCCTTTGAGAGAAGAACTATCTCATGATGTTGGAACATCCTCTTCCTCTTCTTCAGCTTCAGAGGCTGAGTAAGTGAAGCGGATGTGTGTCCCTTTTGGTAGATCAAATACCAAGGGTAGTGGTGCACGAATTGAAGATTGCTCTTAACGATCTATGGGATCAATGGCAGAAGCAACAAATGCTTCTGTGTGTGTGAGTGGTTGTGGCGAGCCCTGAGGCGAAGGGGCTCTTGTTTCTTCATCACCTCTCTGTTGAGAGAGGGGTGATGGGATATGAGGTTCCTCGGCTTGTTCATCTCTAGAGGCTCGAAGAATGGCCTCTTGATGGCTGGCTGGGTTTTGGGTGGGACTGGGTCGTCGTGTTTCAATACCCCTTTGGCTTTGATTGCTAGAGGTAGTAGATGTGGTTGCCCTTTGGGTAGTAGGGTGGGGAATATTTTGGTGAAGGGCGGGGGAAGCATGAGCATCATCATCATCATCATCTTCATCATCTGATGAAGACGATGCTTGTGCTCCCTTGCTTGGAGGGGGGATGGCTCTAAGTGCTCCGGGGTAGCTGCCCTCGGTTCTTGGGACAGCATCGAGCGTTCATAGGATTGGCATATCTCACTTGTCGATGGAATGACAGTGAGCATAGCCCGGGATAGCGGTCGGTTTGTGGTGTATCCTTCCTTCGACAGTGTTGGGCGATGGCCTTGCATCTTGTAGTTTGAGGTGAAAGGCTCCACAGCAGGTAGTCCATGTTGTACCATCGCGTCCCCAATTAAAAGAGTAAGGAAGAGGGGAAAGAGAACAGCAGATAGTGGCTTTCCTGCGGCTTGAAGTTTGCACTTTTTGATGACGGCCGCATGAATCTCGTT
>NW_020204368.1:0-1158 GCF_001531365.2 Cynara cardunculus var. scolymus
CTATCCAGACGGCTCACGTTCATCCAATCACACCCATTTTCATGATTATTATATTATAATAATCAAAGAAACGTTTCCCTTACCACTTCACCCCATTACCACCCCACTACCACCCCACCCCTCCAACCCCACCCCCTCACCCAATCCAACTACCCTATATATACCCTTCTTCCCCATTCTTACCTTCTTTACGCTTTCAAAAACTACAAACAGACCTTCAAACGTGCAACTTCATCCCAAATGGCCTCCTCCGCTTCTGACGCTTCCAATAACAACGATAGTCGCATCCAATCTACGGGAGCCGACAGTCGAGCAATCGTCTTCCTCCCCATGAAACCTAACAACCACATGATCGAGCTGTGAAACACCCTCTACGACAACAGGTTTGGCATCATGATCGAGTTCTTTAAGAACTGCATCCTTCTTCCTGCTCTCACACTCGTCAACCCCAAAGTCCCAATAAAATATGTTCAACAATACTGGCAAACTTGTGAGTTTGACCCAACCAGTCACGGGATAATGGCGACATCGATGCACCAAACGATATGATTTGCTCGGTAAAAATTTCACGAGCAAAAATATCTAAGGTGTTGTGCATTCCCACAAGAGAAGAGCTCGAGATTGACCAATATGACGATCTACCTTCCTCCGAGGACATTATAAGGTTCATAAGGATGATAGGCTACAACAGGGAGATACGAAATATCTCGGATTTCAAAAGACAATTCCTCCCACCAATGTGGAACTTGTTCTTTTCAATCTTCAACCGTTCACTCACCTGCAAATTGGGCTCTCTCGACCAAGGCAATCTGAACATCATGATGATCATGTATGGCCTTTTCTTCAACCTCAACCTCGACTATGCCCTCCTCGTCTACACCGAGATCCACGCAGCCGTGCTCAAAAAGTGTAAACTTCAAGCCGCTGGGAAGCCACTTTATGTTGTTCTCTTTCCCCGCTTCCTTGCACTCTTGATTAGGGATGCAACGAGGCAACACGGTCTGCCTGCCATAGAGCCATACACCCCGGTTTACAAGATGCAAGGACATCGCCCAACACTCTCGAAGGAAGGATACAGAATCCAGCGACCGCTGTCTCGGGCTATGCTCATTGTCATTCCATCGACAAGTGAGATACGCCAAGCCTATGAACGCTTCA
>NW_020204368.1:2111-4389 GCF_001531365.2 Cynara cardunculus var. scolymus
GGGTTACCCCATTAGCAGATCTGGTCACTAAGGCTGAGTTCCAAGCCTTTGTTGATAAAGTGACGCGGTCCTTGAATGACCTTAAACTCCTAATACAAAGGATTATGGAGAACCAACCCTCACCCAATACCCCAAACCTCCATCAATCCCTTGCCATCCTCCAATGCCATCTAAACCAAATAGACACCCAAACCCAAACCAACTCATCCCGCCTCCAAATCCTCCAACAAACCATAACCCAACAACACAATACCATTTCATCCTTAGCCACCCAAAGAAACCAAGTCATTATTCAATCCTTCGCCACCCTCACGGCTCAGGCAACTGAGACCGATGAAAACCTAACCTACATCATTACCCAACTCCATACCATCCTTCGCACCCTTCATCAACTACCAGCCTCCATCACGTCCCAAATACCTCAACCTCAACCTTCGTCCACATCATCCATCAATGAAACTCTTGCCACCCTCACCAACCAAATGGCCACCATCCAAACAACCCTCACCCAATTACCCGCCACCATACTTAACCAAATCCCATCACAAACTCAACCCCCACCTCCCTCTGCAGGCCCCTCCTATGAASCAGCCTTCTCATCCTTCACTGCAGAGGTGAGGAATCTTATTGCTAACCTTCCCCATCCTCCATCTTCTGCAACAACCTCTGTGCCACCTCCTCCCTCTACAGGCACAGACTTTGCCACAAGAGCAGATCTAYGGGCTCTTTCAAAGGCACTTATCTCTTCATTCAATGAGATAAGTGCAAAGTTTGCTGCTCGATCAGTTGCACCCACCACTGTGCTGAGTAAGAGTTTACAATGCCAGCAAGAACGTACAAACACTCTTCTTCGCACAATGGAAGAACGACGCAGAAAGGATCGAGTGTGCACTCTCGCTTCCCACATTCGCATGTGGAAAAAGAAGAATCGATCAAGAGTTTCCTGCTCTTCCAGCCACCCCTACAAATGCCCAAGGCATGAAGACCAAGACCCCAATGATCAAGGTCTTGGACCTCATGAGGGGGAGACAGAGGCGGCTGCTACTCAACAAACATGATCTGCTGCACCACAACAACCATCCCAACAGCAACAACCCTCAACCCAGCAAACCCAAGCTAGGGAACGAGAGGCCTTGCCCTCTGATGAAGAACAGAATATCGAAGTTCCCTTAGCCACCACTCCAGAGCCCATCGTGTTGAGTTCCTCAACCGATGAAGAACCAACCACCCCTCAAACACATCAACCTCTTCCTTCTACACCCACAATAAACCTACCCTTAACCCCTTCACCAACACCTCRCTCAACTCAACCCTTCATTCTCTCCCAACAACCAGAACCCATAATAACCCAACCATCATCACCCCAACAACCAGAACCCATAATAACCCAACCTTCATCACCCTAACAACCAACAGAAATCCATGAACCTGAAACCACCCAACCAACCAAAGAAAACCAACCATCTCCTCAAACCAAAACACAACCCATGGTGCAAGCGGATATTCCTTCTTCCTCAAGGAATCCTCCTCAAGGCCTGGTGGACGAAATAATTCAAAACATGAAGTCGTTATGGAGAAGACCTCAATTGCCGCCCAGGGAACCAAAATTATGGAAAATATCCATCAATACATGTACCGAGAACGCGAAGAAAGCCTGTCAACCAATCCTCCAATCCTATCGCCAGAATCTATGAACCTTCTACATCATCGTTTCATAAGACAGACTAAACCACCACATGCTGTTTTTTCGAACGATGGAATAAGAAGAGTCATAGACTTGAAGATAAAGTCATTTGCCAATAGAGCCATACGTTACATCGAGTTCAATGTGGAGAGAGCCCATGGGGTAGTTAGCGTGTTCAACGAGAACGACCTCATCAACATCAATCCATATGACTTGATTGAGTTATATGCCTACACTGCTCAAAGGCAAGATCATGGGATACGATTTGGAATGGCGAACAGAGCTATTGTCAAGACAATGGAGTCCCTGGAAGAGCTCAGAGCCAAGACAGTTTTTGAAATTGCATTCAGGCTAGGCATTGAGAGATTATCTTGCACTCCTCCAAATGAAGATTTCCAGGGCCTGCAGGAGATTCGTTCTGCTTCAGTTCTTTCTCAACCTGCACTCGAACTTGTTTACAAGAATGAGTTTGGGGTTAAAAAGTTCTTCAGATTGACTGAAGCCTTCAAGTATTCAACAGATACACTTGAATGGTTTCAGAAAAATATTAAAGAAAGACTGGGCAGAAACCACGTGCCAAGGGAAGAGGGAAGC
>NW_020204368.1:5149-8936 GCF_001531365.2 Cynara cardunculus var. scolymus
CTTCATAACTTTCTTCGTAAAATCACTATAATTTGGTTATTTATAACTAGATTATTAGTGTTATTGAGAGATCTGGGATCAACAGGAATTCACATAATATCCAAGGAATTTGCCTTCGTCTGCCTTCTTGTCAAATTTTCCAAGATGCTCCGGGTCATTGAGGATGAATCATCTGCAACTAAAGATGTGCAAAAGTTTAGCGTTGGGTTTTCTCTAGTTGATAAGTTCATAAGGAGTTTTCAGGTGTCTCTTGATCACAGTAGATCTATTTTGCGTAAAGCACGCAATCGAGATAGCTTCTACCCAAAAATAGGTTGGAAGACCAGAGGCTGCGAGCATTGTTCGTGCAACTTCAACTAAGGTTTTGTTCTTCCTTTCCACAACACCATTATGTTGTGGTGTTCTTGCAGACAATAAGTTTTGGGAAATTCCCTCTTTGGCAAGGTACTCATCAATTTCTGAATTCTTGAACTCTGTACTATTGTCATTCCTCATCTTTTGAATTCTGCTTTGTAGAAGAACTTGAATCTTGGCCATCAGCTTTATCAATAGCTCTGGCACATCTGATTTCTACCTTACAAACTCAATCCAAGTATATCGTCAGAACTCATCGATTAGTAGAGTGTTATATTTCTTGCAAGACATGCTTTGTACAGAGATAGGACCATAGAGGTCAACGTGAAGTGGTAGGTTATATCGCACACCTTTAGACAAATGAAATGGATCACAAAGCAAGTATACAATATGGCCCAATATCGTCTTTCCAAGTAATAGAGTGGTAAAATACCAGATTATCGTCCACAAAAATTGTAGCGAAAGTTTACTGACAGTCTAATGAAATAGATGATTTCAGATGATGATTTTGAAAACTTCATTTTTATATTTAGATGATTTAATACAAATTATAGAATACATAAGGATAGCAAGGGTGTAAGATTTTGGTGAGATCCAAACACAAATTCCAGCAGCCAATGCTGTAGGAATGCTACTGCAAGCAGTGTTTCAAAACTTACTTCCACCATCTATTTTGAAGGTATTCCTCTCGGACTTCACCATTGCACTATATTATAGTTTTCAACCCATATCTCTATGTGATATTCGGACCAGGGATAGTGACAAGTCTTCAAAATATATGGATAAACAAATCTCTTTGCTAAAAATCACTCTCTTGAGTCGATTCCCATATCATTCAAGTTGGTGTGTGTTCTAGATAGTTCATCTCTGAATCTATCGCACTTTGACACTTTAAAAGAGTGACCAACCCGTCGGGAGTTAAGTTTGAAAGACATAAATGAAAAGTCTTCTTGTCGGTAACTTTCTCAAGTCTACCTCTTATATCATTCAAGTTGACGTGCATTCAATGGCTTATCTCTAAGTCCATGACACTTTAACACTTTTAAAGTGATCAACTCGTCAAGAAGTGTACTTGGTTTTTATAAAAACTCGAATGAAACAGTGGAACATCATTTATGAAAACACTTAGCTACTTTCTTTTGGTTTGAAAATCTCACCTTCCCGTCTCACACCCAAGCTATAAATTTAGCTACTCATAATGAAATGTAAATGACAAATAAAATAAATGACAGAAAGTAATGACATAAATGTAAATTGCGGAAAAATAAATGACGAGAATGTAAATTGCGGAATGTAAATGACTAGAAATGTAAAGAAGCATAAAGTAAATAGCGGAAAATTAAATAGCAAGAGATTAAAGATGAAAAGCTAAACAAGACTTGTATTTCTTCACAAGATATTCTTACAAATCAGCTTTGGAGAGCTGATTGTTAATCTTGGATGATCAACTAATGAAGCCTAGCACCTTCTTTTATACACAAAGATGCCATACAAGACAAAAGTAATACCTAGAGGTGATTGTCCAAAGGGTACAAAACAAAAGAACCCAAAGTACATGTCTAAATACAATAAACCCAACAAATGTTTTAATCACAGATTTTTAAACAAAATTCAGCAACTCCAGTTGTCTTCCACTAAGCACAAAAAGGCAGCAGCTTAATCAATAAGATTATCAAAAAGTTGTGCATGTATCAAATCACTGCTGCTCCAATGCTGTAGCACCACACTGTTAAGCAAAGAATTCCATTACCTTCATCTTTTGAGTACAAACAAGTTAACCACATGATTTAGCTCCATAATAACAAAGATATAAATAAAGTAATAAAAAGGACTCAAAATAGGGATAAAAGGAAAACAATCTAACTAAGAATAAGTAAAACAAATGCTTTATATATTGAATTCTCAACATATATTAGCTTTATCAATAGCTCTGGCACATCTGATTTCTACCTAACAAACTCAATCCAAGTATATTGTGAGAACTCATCGATTAGTACAGTGTTATATTTCTTGCCAGACATGCTTTGTACAGAGATAGGACCATAGAGGTCAACGTGAAACATATGCAAAGGTCTCAGTCTTTGTCTTGTGAGATGCTCGTTTGAGTTTATCCATCTCACATGTAGAACAAAGATGATCTTTTTCGAACTTTACCAATGATAGTTTGACAACCAAATTGTTTTTGACAAGCTTCTTAATATTTGAAAAATTAAGGTGAGATGGCTTGTGATGCTAGACCATGCTTCTTCACTTTTACAAGATATGAGATGGAGTGTCTATATACCATCTCTAGGTGAGAAGTTCATGACATAAAGATTACCTCTGCTATCGGCTCTAAGCATCTCTTCACCCGATTGTGACAACAATGAACAAGACTTTTCTTTGGAAGTTAACATTGTATCCAGAATCACAAAGTTGACTTATGTTGAGGAGATTGTGCTTGAGGCCAGAAACATAAGCAACTTTGGAGACAGAAACCTTACCTTCATTGAGAAACCCATAACCCTTGATTTGCCCTTGTTTGTTGCCACCAAAGGTTACACTTTCTCTAGATTTGTCTTCGAAAGAGGAAAGCAACTCTTTGTTACCAGTCATGTGCCTTGAGCATCTAGAATCAAGGTACCAGATGTGTACATGTTGTTTCTGCAGAACAAATTTAAAGATTTTTAGGTACCCATTTCGTAATGGGTCCATTAAAGTTAGGCTTTGGAGACTCAGTTTTCTTTTTACATGAAGGATCTGCCACAACACCTGGTTTTCCAGTCGCAGCTAGTTTGCCAGGTTTGGCCTTGGGAGCCTGCTTCTTCTCGATCTTAGGAAAACTTCTTTTGGATGACCTAGAGAGAATGCAGTTGGGACTTGAGAGGTGTTGTTTTAATTGCCGCAATAAAGATAGTGTTGATCCTCTCTCTCTCAGTAATTTGATGATAATCCCTTTTCACTTATACGTTGTATTTATGTTTCTCTCTTTTCAGTTCCAGCGACCTTCACTGAGTATGTTTAGTGAGCGCTGAAGAACTTGCATTGTAAATCTATCAGAAACAGCAATACTTTAAGAAGACATCACTCACACCAAAGAACCTTTAGCAAACGTCGAAGATTGAAACTGAAGATTAGAGACTGGTGAGTACGTGATCTGAAGCGGTACTTAGTGATTACAAGTCTGTCTACATATGTGTGAAGATTGCTCAGGCTTCAGCGAATGATGAAGAGACCTTTAGGTCATTCCAACATTCAGCGATCAAAGGAAGCTTGCTTAGCATGATTGTTGTTGTCTTGTCCTTATACACACAAAGGACAAAACCCATACCCTTATGGAAGTTGGTACGGTACGGAGCCGACTAGTCAACTCTATTGTCCACCAACTTTAGGTAAGGATGTCTGCTCTTGCATAGTGCTTTTGTACTATTTACTATAGCAAAGGACAAGCCTT
>NW_020204368.1:9036-12345 GCF_001531365.2 Cynara cardunculus var. scolymus
TAAATAGAAGTGTTTCTTCTCCATGCAGAGTGCGCGCAACTCACTCTCTAACCCTAATTCTTACTTCAAGCATTTTCTAGCTTAAGCAAAAGATCTTCTCTACAATATTTCTTTTCTTGTATCTGCTAAGACTTAGTATGTAACTAAAGATTGTTTAGATAGGTTTTTATCACCTTATCTTTCCGCAAACAATCTTGTAAAATCTGTATTGATCTTCTTTATCAATATATAATTTAAATTTGAAAATCTTGTGTTTGTATTCCCCCCCCCCCTTTTCTACAAACTGTTTTACTATTCTTGTAGACCCTTAAGGGACCAACAAGTGGTATCAGAGCAGTTTTTTCTCTCTATCTGTCTGTTTAGTTGTTTTCTGTAATAGTTTATCTCCTTTCTTAGATAACTTTACCGCTTTCAAATGACTTTACAAATTACAAACACACACACACAATATTCTATTTGCTATTGCTCCGGCTGTTCAAGCAATAACTACGACTGCCACAATTCCTGAATGGCAGATTCCAAAGCTCCCACATCAATGGAGCGATGAGGACAAGAAGAAAATAACTATAGACACGCGTGCTCGATCTATAATAGTTATGTCTCTTCTTGATGAGATTTACCACTAAGTGATGAAACTCAAAACTTCTAAATCCACGTGGGACACACTTTATGTCCAATATGAAGGAACCACTCAGGTTCAAGAGACCAGAAAGATCAATCTAGTAAGAGAGTATGAAAGCTTTCTCTATGGAAAGTCTGACACGCTGTCTGAAGTGCATCAGAGATTTAACTGCCTTCTTATTGATCTTAGGGCTGTCGGTAAGGAATATTCTAATTCTGAAAATTTAACCAAGTTTCTAGAATGTCTTCCTGAGTCTTGGGACACCTTTTCCATGTGTCTCAAGATGTCGAATGACATGTCTACTCTTTCTCTTTCTACTTTATACGGGATTTTGCTTAACCATGAGCAATCTCGTCAACTGAAGAGAAATCTTGTAAAAGAGTCCAGGGATATGAAAAGTTCTCATTTGGCTTTGATCTTTGAGGCTTCTTCAGTTGAAACTTCCTCTATTCCATTTGTTTCTTTTCTTCCTCCCGTTGTTATCACGGAGATAGATTCTTCTATCTCTGAGGACATTCCAGAATATGATTTAACAGATTTTGATGAGTCCCTGGCACTCTTGACTAAGTCATTTAGGTGGTTTGCTAGTAAGAGCAACTTCCGCAGATCTCCTCAGTTGTCCCACAGGAAAAAGCGAAAGTCTGAAAGAATAGACAAGGCTTCAGCTGTCTGCTACAACTGTCACTGGCCCAGACACTTTGCAGGTGAGTGCAGATCAAAGAAGACTGCAACGCCATCTTTTAAAGCTCCTTCGTCCTTCAGGACCAAAGATGAGAAGTACTCAAAACTGAAGGAGAAGTGCAAGAAGATGAAAAGCAACCAGCGAAAGGCTAAAGGCCTTATTGCTAAAGAGCATGACTGGGCTGAGTCATCCGATGAATCATCTTCGGATGAGGAAGATAAAGCCTACGTCTGCTTGATGGCCATAGATGCAGATGAAGGATCTTCAGAAGTGGCTACTTCCTCTGAGCCATCTTCTTCTTCTACTCAGGTATGTTTCCTGAATGAACCCACTTCTTCTTCTAGTCTTTCTGCACTAGATATGCTGACGGTTGTCCTTTACAATGCCCTCAATGGCAAATCGAAAGCTGAAATGCTTAGCGTTGATCTTCAAGAGCAATTGAAGATTTGCCATTCTAAGATCAAAGAACTGACCTCTGTCGAGGAAAATCTTAAAGATCAAGTTATTGTAAACCAAGCCATCATTGTTGAACATGAGAAGGCTATTGTTGAGCGTGAGCGAGCAATCGCTAAACTCAAGGCCGAGAAAGCTACCATTGAAGGGTGGTGCAAAGCTTCCTTCAAGGCCTCTGAGATCATTAACGCTCAGATCCCCGCCAAGATAAAGACTGGTCTATGGTTCTCCTATGATCAGGAAGAATGTGTTAAAAACATGTCTATGCTCAAATTTGGTACCTTCGGCTCTTCTATTCCCAACACTTCTTCCTCTCAGTCCTCTTCTTTTACTGAGAGTCATCTTGAAGGAACTCCTTCGACTTCTGGGTGCAAAGCCAAAGGTAAATCCATTATCATAACATCCCTTCCCAAGAACTCTAACAAGTATAATAGATCTAGGTCTATTCCTTCAACTTGTAAAGCTTCTTCCTCTTCAGGGACTAGGAAATCTGAATCCCATCAGAAATCCAAGTCACAACTCAAGGTGAACTTTTCACCTAAGGAATCCAATTCCTCAAAGGTTCCTCCTAGAACCAATGAGAAGGGAATTCTTGGAGCTGGTCCCGCTTCTAGTATGATACTTCCAGGCCCTAAAGCTACTCCCAGCTTTAGGAAGTGTAAACACTGCGGTGAGAAAATATATATTGACAGCAAGTGTCCTTCTGCCGCCAAAGCTGGTTCACCAGCTAAGGGCAAAAAAGTAACCAAGGCTGAGAAATCAACCAAGGTGAAATCATCCACAAAGGCTGCTCTAGCAACCAAGGTGAAGAAAATCGTTGAAGCCACTTCTTCAGGCTCAGCGAAGACAACTCCTGCTGAAAAGTCTTCAGCRTCAGACGTTGTAGTTCCTACCATTGAAGCCTCTTTATCAGGCTCAGTGAAGACTTCCACTGAAACTACCTTAGTATTGTCAGATGTTGTTCCTCTTCCCACTCAAACCTTCTCAGGTTTGGTGATGCCATCTACTGATGCTGGTTCTTCAGCATCAGACGATGAAGCCTCAAACAAAGCTGAACCTCAAAAGCTGGGTACCAATAGCATTCTTATTTTGTTTCCTTGTACAGGATGTGAAAGGCATATGGTATCTGGACAACGGTTGTTCAAGACATATGACTGGAGATAAATCTCTTCTAACTTACTTCAAGAAAGAAAGAGGACCTTCTGTAACCTTCGGTGGAAATGGAAAAGCATATACCAAAGGTTTTGGTATATCAACCAATGGTGCAACAACTTTCAAACGCATTGTATATGTTGAAGGACTGAAGCACAATCTTCTTAGCATCAGCCAACTGTGTGATAAAGATTATACAGTTAAATTCTCAAAGAATTCATGTCATGTTATTGACAAAGATGATAAGGTTGCTCTAACCGGTTCTCGTCTAGAGAACGTATATATCATCAACATGAATTCTTTTCTCACCGAGAATAGCTGCTTCTTCTCCAAATCCTCATCAGATATTAACTGGTTATGGCACAAATGGCTATCTCATCTCAACTTCAAGACACTCAGT
>NW_020204369.1:0-1345 GCF_001531365.2 Cynara cardunculus var. scolymus
CAAACTGTTTAGTATTCTTGTAGACCCTTTGGGACCAACATACGGACAGTAAGGGGAAGGGGAAAATGTAATATTTTCATAAGTGCTTATCTACATGAAGGATTGTTTATGATGTATAGTTTTCATTGATGAACAATGATTAGTACAAGAAATGAATTTTTATTTTTTGAGCCATGTATTTTATACTGTTAGATTCATGTACTATGGGACCTAAATGGTGTATAAACATGTATTTCTTTCGTATAAAGTATATGTTACATGCAATGTGTGATATGGGTTGTTACACAAACAAATATGCAAATCAAAGAGATTCATAAGCAATTTTAACCACTCACCTTTGAGAATTGCTTCCTAGATTTGATTGTAAATAATCCGGTCAAACCTTCTCCTTTTTAAATCGCTCAATAAGAGTTCAAAATAGGCAGAAAAGTGAAATGGAGATATCAATCTCCTTTTATACTCTTCCTAAACAGGGAAGGCGGTTACTTAATCCCCCCATCAATATGCATACATGCATCATGCATGTACATTCATCTCTTTATATATATATACATACCCAAACCATGCACAAAAATCATGCATACATATATAACACACACACACACACACATATATTTATATATCATATTGTGCATACAATACCCATGCATATAATACACATACTCACGTTTTTAACCCATGTAAGCATATATTCATATAAACAATTAATTCACAAAATAAATACCTTAGGTAATTACCAGGACTCGGTTATCACATTATCCACCCCTCAAAAGAATTCCGTCTCGGAATTCTTTTAGTCAAAGAACCACGGGTATTTTGATGTCATTTTTTACTCCAATTCCCATGTTGCTTCTGGTCCTTTGTGAAACTTCCACTATACTTTAACCAAAATGATTTCTTTGTTTCTCAACACCCTAATTTTTTGGTCCACTACTGCTTCCGGTGTTTCCACGAAGTTTAGCTTATAGTCCAGTTTAATGTGTTGTAACGGTACAACGAGACTCAGATCAGCAAAACATTTCGGCAAGTTCGACACATGGAAAGTGTTGTGAATTAGACTTAGTTCCTCTGGTAGCTCTAACTGATATGCCACTGGCCCAATTCGTTTCATATTCTGAATGGCCCAACATACCTCGGACTTAGCTTGCCGTTCTTTCCAATTCGTTTCTTTCTATGGTATTGACTAAGATCTTCAAAAGCCTTCATCCCAAAGAAGGAAACCTTCCAGCTTTTAGGCTTGGATCCAGGATTCTGGATCATAAGCTGAGGGACAGTGATGTGACACTCTCTTCCATTGTGTCCATCACTACCTCTTCTCAGGTGGTCACGACAAGGGCAAACCCCC
>NW_020204369.1:2115-4730 GCF_001531365.2 Cynara cardunculus var. scolymus
ACCAAGAGATGTCCCGCCAAGGCGATCTTGATGCGAACTTCCTTGCCCTCCAGGCGGATGTTCAAGAAGTTCAGAGTCGGCTCTAGACTCTCCAAGAAGCTGTTCATGCCAACAACGACGCCATTGCTGTTCTTCACAGCGGGACTGACGATGCTCAGGCGATAGCTGATCAGCAGACTGGTCTTCTTCAATAAATCTTGGATGCTATCCGTCAACCAGCTCCAGTGATTGCACATTCATTCTCTACCGATGATCGTGCCTAGCTCCATGAGACGCGTGAGGCAACGACAACTCTAGCCAATGCTTTGCAAAGGCTGGAGGAATCCATGATTCTCCAGTGTCAGCGCTTGGACGAACTCCCTGGCCAATTCTCTCGAGTCTTAGCCAGAGAGGGGGAGATGAGGTCCAATGCAGGTGAATCATCTGATGTTGCTCCTACAGCTTCTCAGACTGTTGGCCCAGTATCAGCTTCAGTTACAATTGAAGCTGAGGCTCTCGGAGCTGAAGCAATTGCTGCTCCTGTAATCACGTCCACCAAAGCTGCTCTAGCTGAGGTTGACGAAACCATCCCTAGGGATGGTGTCCATACCATCACCACTGCTGGTGATGATGATGATGTTGATGATGATGAAGAAGATGATGATGAAGACAATGATGAACTTGTCATTCCAGACACCAAAGATGATCTAGATGGTGACGACGACGATGATGATGAAGATGACTTTACCATCAAGTTCCAGAAGCCATCAACCGTCACCAAAGGTGTTGCTCTCGGGGATTCTGCATCCCAGGGGGAGCAAAGGCAAGGTGAATCGACTCCATCAATGAACCAGGACCCAAAGTCGAAAGGCAAGGTCGTCGCTGAAGAAGGTAACTTGAAGGTACTTTTCACAAGCCCTCAACAAACCTTGTTTCAAGACTCTACCTCTCAGGTAGTGATTACTTCATAATATCAACTTCATATCCCATCAACAACCTGCGGTCGACTGGAGCGGGTATCTGATCAACCCATCTCTTGTGCTCTAACAAACCAGCAGATGTCTCAGCTGAAGGAGACACTCAACCAGACTATAGTAAAAAATCCTCTTCGTACCTCTAGTGGTGGTGAGTTTGACTTCTTATCAGAAGCTGAAAGACTCAAGGCATTAAGGGCTGAAGAAGAGCTAGAGCTTCAAAAGAAGCCGACTGAAGATAGTTTAAAGTTGGCCAAGTCACTAGCTGCTAAAGTCCTTCCCAAGAGGAAGTCCAAGAAAACGGTGAATCCTGTCCAAGCCCAAGCTAGACTTCTTTCGATTGCTGAAGCTGAACGCAAGAAGAAGCTGAAGCTAGAGGATAAAAAGAAGCAATGGAGCGAAGCAAAACTGAAAAAGAGACTCAGTCCCTGCCCAATCATCAGCGTCAGCATCAGCGGACGTTCTAAAGATGGTGGAATACTGGTCTCAATGCTCATCACCAGGGACAATCTTGATGTCGTTACCGAGTACCCTTCCTACCTTGGCCGCTATGGATACAGCGAATGGATGGAGATCAGACAAGCCATTCAGTAATCCAAGTCGAGAAACAAGACACTTATCGAGGACACCATCAATGAGCTCATCAAAAGGATGTCCAGGTATGTCAAGGTCCCTGACCGGCCAATTCTGAAGAAAGATGGGAAGAAGAAACTAAAGCTCTCTGATCCTAATGATGGACCATTCCTAAGGAACGAACATGAAACAAGGTTCTCCTTAGATGAAGTCCTGAAGGGTCATATGAGTACAGACATTTTTATGCTGAATCTTGACTTGCCAGATAAGGGTCCCTATACACCCAACTCTGTGCATTTTAAACCTGAGTTAGGGGTTATATTCCTTGACTATGAAGGTGAAGTCAGATTTCAGATAATGTCAGAGCTACATCTATGTTCAATGGATCACTTGGTTTATCTTTTGCTCTGGATAGATGATAGCATGCCTGGAAAAGTCGTCAATCTGAAGATACGAAGGGAATTCCTACGWCGAAGAAACCTTGGTGAAAATGTACCTGATTACATAGATCTAAGTGTTCTAGAATAAGATTCTGTTTGTAACAACAATCCACTTTTCCTTGTAAATCCTTGTACTATGTCTTCTTTCATTGATTGTATTTACATTTTGTAAATTCTGAACATGTACTGTAATACTTGCATTATTTCCTATGATTAAGAAAATGAGTATTTCATGCACTCACTGAAAAAGATCCCTGAAAAAATTAATAGGGACACAAGTCTATGAGTTCCAATATTACTTTTCCCATTCACTGACAGTCTCTAAGTCAGTAAATAAGCTTTCAATTTCAGTTTCCGTACTTGTAATTTTCTTAGATATAACTTAAGAAAACTTCTCAAGCTGAGACTGACCAAACTGAAAAAGATTCCAAAATAGTAAAAAGGGACATGTACTTCATATGTAACTTTTTTCTTACTATTATTTGATAAGATAACCTTCTTTATGTTATCTTGTTATCATCAAATAGGGGGAGATTGTTGATCCTCTCTCTCAGTGATTTGATGATAATCCCTTTTCTATTTCACGTTGTATTTGTGTTTCAGTATTTTCAGTTCCAGCGATCTTCACTGAGTATGTTCAGTGATCGCT
>NW_020204369.1:5205-11835 GCF_001531365.2 Cynara cardunculus var. scolymus
ATGCAGAGAGCGCGCATCTCTCTCTAACCTTATTCTTACTTCAAGCATCTTCTAGCTTAAGTAAAGGATCTTTCTTTTAGCAACTTCTTTTCTTGTAATTKBTAARVCWTTGTGTGTAACCAAAGATTGTTTAGATAGGTTTTTATTACCTTATCTTTCCGCAACAATCTTGTAAAATCTGTATTGATCTTCTCTATCGATATATATTTTAAATTGAAAATACTGTGTTTGTATTCATCCCCGCTCTTCTACAAACTGTTTCTCTTTTTGTAGACCCTTACGGGACCAACAAAACCGCTTCAACCCTTTTGTCTGGTTTAGTTTTAAATCTTTCAACCCTTGTCCGGTTTATTCTAATCTGGACAATACTGAAGCGATTTAATTTTTCAAACTTAACCCGGTTGATAAGTTATAGAACACAAACAAATATGCAAATCAAAGAGATTCATAAGCAATTTTAACCACTCACGTTTGAGAATTGCTTCCTAGATTTGATTGTAAATAATCCGGTCAAACCTTCTCCTTTTTAAATCGCTCAATCAGAGTTCAAAATAGACAGAAAAGTGAAATGGAGATTTCAATCTCCTTTTATACCTTTCCCAAACAGGGAAGGTGGTTACTCAATCCCCCCATCAATATGCATACATGCATCATGCATGTACATTCATCTTTATATATATATATATATATATATATATACCCAAACCATGCACAAAAATCATGCATACATATATAACATACTAGTGGTTTACCCGCACGATGCAGCGCGGTTGAATTGCAATTTTGAAATATTAGTTTAGTCTTGAATCATGAGTTTGTGTGGTTATTTTGTAATTCAACTAATATATAAAATTGAAGGTTAATATGGTGTATTAGCAAGATCGAAAGAAAAATTATTGCATAGGTATTGAGTTTCTAAACCCATATACTCAAAACTCATTACAAAACTTGAAATTCTTAACTAAACAAAGAAAACAATCATTTGTAAATAATGTTAATCCGTATATCTAACTGTTGTTTAGTTTTGGTGATGCACCATCTGTAAATATTTCCTGCAAAAACGGTGCAATGATTTTAATAGAAACATATGGTACCAAATGTGTAATAATATAATTGTTGATTATACCTTATTCATCACGTAAAACTTCTTGATGGACGACGTTTGAGATGTAGACTCCGACACGATTGAATTTTTTTACGGGCTTCACTAACACCTTCATATTGCCCTGTGATATCCCTCTGGACAACGCCACGTGACCTCGGCCTCGGTCCCCGATGGGTATGGGGATTAATATCCCGTCTCCAGTTTATTTTCTGGTCAAACCCCAGTTTGAGTCTACCGGGGATCCCCGGGCTTGGTCTCGGGACCCATTTTAGCGGAGAATCTCTATCCCCGTTCGGGTTAGGTGAGCCAGGATCTCCACCAAGTCAGGGTAAATCATCATCTCTAGGTTTTGTTCCTTTGTCTTGTATGTTACCGGGCTTCTTTTCTTTTCCGTTGTTTTCTTGTTGTCTAGTTCATAAATTCTTGTCGTTAAAAAAAGAAAATCTTTAATTTGATACTTGAAATTAACTTTCATTGCATCAACTAGTGAGATCTTAGTTGGTACTGAAATTTAAAAAAAAAAATTGCTATGTGATATTTTGGTTAAATAGCCAAGATGAATAATTTTTTAATCATTTTTTATTTTAAATATGACATGGAATTTTAATTTTTTTTTTAAATATATGCTGCATTTTTTATTTATATTTAAAATAATTTTTAATTTATGAATTAATCCAATTTTAAAAAGGGGTTTACAAACCATATAGATTTATCTACAATATCTACATTGGTTTTTGTATCAGATTTATATATGCTCAAATGTAGGTTATCTCCCATTTGGTTTTGGTAATATTTTTTTTACCTTTCTCTTTCCCACAGGCTTGCACCACCACATTTTTGTACAAGACCTCTACTCTAATATAATTACAACACGTAGACACTTCTTTCTAACACAACTACCTCCTGCCTCAGCAGTGAAAGACTTTTGACTGTGTATATGATTTTAGTAGGAAAATTCATTTTTGGTCGTTCTTAACGTTTACATTAGTATTTTTTTGGACGATAATATAAAAATTTATAGGGGATAATTTTTTTAATAAGAAATTTGCTTTATCTTATATCATACTTTTTATGTTTTGTGGAATATGAGTATATCTTTAATCCAACATTAAAAACATAAAAATAAAAGTGTTTTCATCTCCATCTTAACACTAAAATACTAAAACACTAAAACACTAAAACAAAGAAAATTTCTATTTTATATACAAGTGAATGACCATGTGAGAAGGAGACTTAAAGTGAGAAACGTAAGAAATGATCTGAATCATTGATCACCTTTAATCTCAAACCTACCCATAAATGTCGCTTGACACGGGGATTGAACTGATGCATCTCCATGCATCTCATTCTATTGTGCATCTAAAGGTAGAGACTCCTTCTTACGCTTTTCACCTTAACTCTCATTCTCCCCGGAACTTAATCCTAAAGTGATAATATACCAAAAGTCCATGTGAATTATTAGTACAACACCAACCTAAATTTACTGATACAACTCTTTTAGGATAATAACACTATTATTACAAGGTCAGTAGGTATAGCGAGATTATATATATATATCGATAAAATGATGTTTTTAGTATTTAATTTATCAATGAAAATTGGGTACCAAGAAGAAGGTCGTTTATAAATGTAAGCATTTAGTAAACGAACTATAAGCATTTAATTATAAAGGTCGTTTACTAAATGCTTATAGGGTAAGCATTTATACTTAACTTGTTGGTTAGCGTTCATGATCATCAAGAAGAAGATTGTTGGTAAGCATATTTTATTTAGTAAGTGTTTAACGGATAAAAAATTTCTCTCTCACTTGCAGGGTAAGACTTTTTGTCATTGTCTTGTCTATCACCACTCAGTAGAGGATAAGATAAATCAGGAATGATAAAATTTTGTCGGGTAAGAGACCTCTAAATCATAACAAGTTAATTGAGAACAAAAGAAAAAGAAAAAAATGGATGAAGATTGAAGAAGGAAGAGTGGAGTTTTCATTTATTTATTAAATTTAATATATAATTCTAAGTAAGAGGAGGGGGCATGAAAAGAAGCAAAAGTTTAGTATGGACAAAACCCAACTACTTATTAAAGGTTTTCATTTCATCCCTTTCTTTCTTTCTTTCTTTGATTCATATCAACAAGAAGAAGCAGAAGCAGCAGCCGCTTGCAAATTTGCATGTCACATATTTGCAGCTCAATCAATTGTAAAGTAAGAAAAAAGAAATTAACATATTTGCAACAGAATGCTGCCTTTTCCATGGTCTCTTAACTTGTTTAATGTAACATAATGACATTGGCAGTAATTGATTAAGCCATATTTCCGAATGTACTTCATTTTCTGATGAACCAGGCCACCTGAGATGCAGATCTCTTTGCAGCGAACGACGGTGACCCTCTAGCCATTGAGTACTTCTTTGGCCAAAATCGAAGATAACCGGCCAAGCATGTGGTGGCGAGCGTCCATCACCACCTCCCGAGCGCAAATTCCCGATCCTAACACCATTTTCTCACGTCTCTCGCTTTTTTTCTTAGCCACATACACACAATACATCTTGGATGGATCTATACTACATTATGGGTTATTGGATATCCATTTTCAGTTATGGATTATTGGTATTTAAGATAAACCAATCCACATATTAAGATAGTATAATGTCATTTATCAATCATCATTCATCAATGGTTTATCCAATATGTAAGTCTAAGTCTCAACATACCACAGAAATGCTATTTGTGTTACGCAATAGAGTGTAAGATCCCCAGGCTAAATCCTCCTTAACAGTATTAGATATATTTGGAGACATGGGAAAGATTTGCACAACACCTTCAAGGATGTTTGCTTGAAGCACTCGTGTAGCACCCTGCATTTTGTTTCCAAGTATCAAAATTACAAATGAGAAAGCATTCAAAGCCTATAAATATGTCACTACTGCCATAAAAACGCACACATTAGCTTATTAGCTATTGTTCAATATTTGTTTCACTTCGATTACCGAGTTTGCTAATAAAATACTCACTCTATCAAGCTTACTTCATCTTGTTAACTCATTTCAGCAGAAACGTATGATCTTTGTTACCATTGCCATCATTTGATGAACTTATGCATCATCTTCATCATTAAAGGCTCTTGTATTGTAGCCAAAAGGAAGTTCATAATATTATGTTTGTATTGTAATATTTAAGCAACTAAGAACCAAAAAGATAAAAACTTTTACCTTAAAAAACTGCCCAATATAGGGAAGGACGACAGAGAATGCTGTCAAAGAAAGACCCAGAACCTCTGTTCTCGGAAATCCCATCATGGAATTAAAGAAAATCAAATTGTTTGAAAAAAACTAACATGAAAAAAATTAGTTCAATTCTTACGAAGAGGAAGTCAAACTCAAAATGTTAAAGATGAGAAAAATCAGGTCGATAAATCTGAATTGCAGCTCCCATTCACCAAATGTTTTCAAAAAATATGAGCCTCAAGTAGAGAAATCAATCACCACAGCAAACCTGCATAACACACAGACCCCATAGCCGAAAATTAACAATAGATCTGAACCAAGGAGATGGAGGCCATATTAAGGGCATGATAGTCCCAAAATTACTCATAAAAAAGATTCAATCCCCTAGAAAATATCCATAAATCTGATCCAAATAAACAACCAAAAAAACTTCTGCAAATTGGCCAAAGGCCATTGCAAAAATGCCCATCCAAAACAACAACCCATGCTCTGAAAACCAAAAAGAACCACCCATCCAAATATGACTAATTGAAATCAAGCTACCATTAGAGAGAGACTGCACAAAACATAAACCAACAATTGAAACAAACCCATATAATAGGAGCCAAAAAAATTAAGGATAACCAAACATAATTGATCATAAGCTCCAATATGATCTTGGCCAATAAATACACCCTCCTCGACACTACTTAACGGGAGGAATAAGTACATTAAGTGTTTGCTGTTAAAAAGGAAAGAAAATAAAGAAAAAGAAAATATCTTAAGTCGATCGATGATTGTGGAGTCCAAATCACTGATCAATCTTCATTTCTTCACAATAATCATGGCAGATTTGGATTTATCATTAAGAACATTCATATGAATATTGAGAGAAAAGGCCAACACATTCAAAGCTCAGTCAAACTTGATATTACGTATGAAATCTTACAAATGAGCTCCTACCACACTAATTACAAAGACCACTACCTATTTATATGGTCAACCTAACAAAGACAAGTCAAAGTCAAACCTCTAAAGAAAAGTCAAACACGCTGACTTTTACAATTATAGACTATTTATAAATTTTCAAGACGAATACAATTAATACTGATTTCTCAGTCCTAAGTCAAACACGCTGACTTTTACAATTATAGACTATTTATAAATTTTCAAGACGAATACAATTAATACTGATTTCTCAGTCCTAAGTCAAACACGCTGACTTTTACAATTATAGACTATTTATAAATTTTCAAGACGAATACAATTAATACTGATTTCTCAGTCCTAACATTCTCCCCCTTTGTATTCAGAGTTGAAAGAAAAATCTGCGCTTTGAGTCCTTGTTTAAACTTTCAAACATTATGCACAAAATGTCTTCTTCAAAAAGAAATCTTCAACATGTAATCTTCAATCAATCAACTGTTGAGATAGATCTTCTAGCATTCTCCCCCTCGAATGTAGAATCTCGGTGATCTTCTCTTTTGACAATGTAGATYAAAAACAATCTTCAGAAACACTGTACAAGATGTGATCTTCAAAGGATCTTCAGAAAACAAGTCTTCAGTAAACTATTGTGAAAATGATCTTCACATTCAATATCTCTCAGTCGTTGTAGCACACAAATAATCTTTCTGTAATGATCTTCAGTCGCACTTCTTATTTTGAGTCTTTTGCCACTTTCAAAGTTACTCCCCCTTGATCTTTACATCAAATCCCCTTTAACAAAGTTCGGAAATGAATATTTCATTCATTATTACATATACTCCCCCTTATGATGAAATGAGAATCATGTCATCATACAAAAGATGAATGAAATTTTTCGAGTAAGCCATCAAATCATGAAATTGTAAGTAGATATTTGCAAATCCACTTATTTAATCTTTTCAGATTAAGGGAATGGGAAGGTAACATCCAATTTCAACGTATGAAATTGTTTTCAAKCTTATATAAGATTGGCCTGTGAGTATAACAGATATACTCAGTACAACGAATGTACTGTATATATGAGACTTTTTGATGCTCATCTCACCAGGTCTTCCATTCAATCATYGATARMTAAAAAATAGCATATCTATGAATGTTTTGGCAAATTAACATATAAAATGCTAAATCTGTGTAGTGTAAAAGAATAAAGCAACTTACGCTTCTGTTTAGGCTCAAAAAGATAAACCATGTGGACTACACAAATTTATCRGACTCAATATGTGATCAAAAAGACTTGAAGGGGGGGACATATATCCTTCTGATTCAATATCAACTTTCTCCAAATGAGAAATTGATAGATGATGAGCTGCGTGCCCCAAATGTTATTGAAACATTTAT
>NW_020204370.1:0-1671 GCF_001531365.2 Cynara cardunculus var. scolymus
TTTTTTGACAACTTCAATCATACTGGGGACAAAGTTGTAGCGGAGATCAAGATGCAGATTCTTCAACGTATGGCTTGGAAGACAAGGAAGAAGCTGACGACAACAAATGCCGTGTGATGGGGTTGACCGTTTTTTGACTTTTTCTCTCTAGGGTTTGGGTTCGACTAGGGTTTGGTCATCGGATCTGCTGCTTGTCGTTCTTCGTGATTCGTTTTTGCTTGGATCTGCTGCTTTTGTAGATCTTTATGTTCGTTTGCTGCTGCGTTGCTTTCTTGCTGTTCGTGTTTTGCATTCGTTTTGGTTCTCCCGTTGGCGTCMTTCGAGGTTTCGACGGCGACGGCTCCATCCGTCCAGGTTTATTTCGTTTTGTATTCTGGTTTGCGTATTACTGCTGCTGGTTGTTATTCGAGCCGATTAGTCGTTTGTTTTTGGGAGTAAGGTTGGGGTAGCCGGCGCTTTTTTCTGTTTGTGTGGCTAGGGTTTGCATGTTCTTCGGCCTTAGGGTTTTTGCATGCATTCGTGGCTTAGCGGGGCTGTGTCTTTTTTTGGTTGCTGTGGTTTTTGTTGCTGCTGTTTTCCTCTTTCTTTTGTGAGGGTTGCAGCCGGTTTTCCCTGTGGATTGGATTGCCATTCGGCTCTCTAGCGCTCCTTTGTTTGAGTTGACGGCTAGAGTTGTTTGTGGTTATCGCTTCGCCTAGGGTTTTCTGTGGGCTGGTTGTGTTTTCCCTAGAGGCTTGCGGTTTTTCTCCTTGCTGTTTGGGTCTTGTTCGAGCGTTGGTGTTGGGGGTGTGTTCTTGTTTGGAGAATCTTTGTTGTTTCTTATCCCACATCAAGTGTTTCTGTGGTTTTCGTCTCCCTTTGTTCAACTTATTGATAGAGTATTCAGCACCTTTTTTAAAAAGGTCTTCGTCTACTTTATTGAGACTGTTTAACAAGGGATTCAGCGCCACGGCTTCTTGATTCTGGGTAAAGTAAACTGGGATTCTTCTTTGGTTCGGATGACTGACTTTGCGGATGTTATTTTGATGGATGATGGCCCACGGGACTTTGCTGATGTAATATTGGATGAGATGGATGAATCTTTTCAGAAAAAGGTCGGAGTTATCCCTGGTTCGTCTTCTAGGGTATCGGTTTGGGATCGCCTTTCCCCAGTGGTTAGGGGTGATCGTTGTGTGGTGCCTTCTAAGTCCTTTGCTGAGATTGTGGGTGGTGCTTCCTCATCAGATCTTACGTATTATCCTGTTGAGAAGAGTGTTAAACCAAGGATCAGTTTTCCCTTGGACGTTACTAAAGGTATGGCTAAATCCTTTCAGTCTGTTCTTTATGGCTATTTTCTGGGCCCTCGTTTGCCTTTTCCTATCGTTTTACGTGCGGTTCAGAATGCTTGGGGACAATTCGGTTTTCGTGATGCTATGGTAATGATTTGGGTTATTTCTTCTTTCGTTTTAATGATGAAGGTGGGTGTAACCAAGTTATTGAGACATCCCCCCTTATGATTAGAGGGAGGCCGCTGTTTGTCTCTCTATGGTATCCTTCCAAGGGTCTTAAGAAGCCTGAACACATCTCTTGCCCGCTGTGGGTAAAGTTTTATAATATCCCTCTTGTTGCGTTTAATAGAGAGGGTATCAGTCGTATTGCTAGTTCTATTGGTGTCCCCTTACGTTTGGATGC
>NW_020204370.1:6278-7639 GCF_001531365.2 Cynara cardunculus var. scolymus
TGGGCTTCTTCTGTTTTGGTGTATTCCCCTTTGTCTTTTTTGGCTCCTTATGACTTGGTTTGTGAGTCATAGTTGCCGTAGTTTTTTGTGTTGATTGCTTTGTATTGCTGACGGTTTTTTCTTTATTTTCTGTCTTTATAAAATTGCCTGGGGAAAATTTCCCCTTTCAGTAGACTCCTTATAAAGAAATGTGGCTACTAAACCAATCAGGGTCCAACGAGATTAATTGTGATCTATTTAGTGTCATTTTGACAAAAATGAGTCGATGAAAAGAAATGCGCACATTCTACCTACTAGGATCAAATGGACCCATTAAGGACCATTCGACCTCAATTAGTCACATTAACGTCTAGTTATACAAACTACGACTCACATAGTATCATTTTCACCCAACTAGACTCGTCAAGGAGAAAGGGGCCCATTATGCCCATTAGGGTCTAATGAGACTGATCATGACCTAGTTAGTGTCATTTTGACCCAATTGGACGTCCTACGGAGAAATAGCCTATTATATCCTCTAACACGAAATGGACCCAGTACGGAGCAAAAAAACCCATTCTACCTCACTTGCTCTCGTTAACTTCTCATTAGACTAATTGTGACCGATTCAGTACCATTATAACTCAATTAGACTCAAATTGGAGAAAGAAGATGATTATACCCATCAAGGCCTAATTAAACTAAACCAATTCGGGTCCAATTGGAATAATTATACGATCCATTTAGTGTCATTTTGACAAAAACGGCTCGATTAAAATAAGTAGGCACATTCTACCTAAGAGTACCAAATGGACCCAATAAGGACCCTTAAGAACCATTATACCTCAATTAGTCACATTAACGTCTAGTTATACCTGTAACCTCATTGGGATCTGGAATAGGTGTCTCCTTTTCAAACATATTTGGGATATTCTAAGGGAAAGAAATACGATGTGGGTCTCTTGGATTCGATTTCACTGTGTTCGGGGCCGAAACTTTTGGGTTATCAAGAAGAGGAATGAATGGTCCTGGATAATAAGGTCTCTTTTAGATTTACGCCCTCATTGCCGACGTTTCTTTATCTATGATGTGGGTAATGGCTTATCGACACATGCTTGGGAAGATACTTGGAGCGTTTCGGGACCTCTTATTCAGGTATTGTCTTATAGATTTATCAATGGGCAGGGTTTCCACAATAATTCTACGGTCTTTGATGTAATGCACARATTTGGTTCTAACTGGCCGGCTGATTGGCTTCAACGTTATCCTCAGCTGCAAAATGTCCTTATTCCTTCTCTAACACAAGGAGTCGATAGAATACGTTGGCTTGCTAAAAATGGTGCTAGGGGTGATTTTCAGGTAAAAGTGGCGTGGGAGACTAT
>NW_020204370.1:8759-12788 GCF_001531365.2 Cynara cardunculus var. scolymus
AGTTTCTACGGCGTTCATTTCTCATTTTAAAGGGATTCTTGGTACCTCTTCTAGTTTGGTTCCTTCTTCTATGGGGGATTGTGTGTTTCGTAATGCTTTATCTTTATCGGACTCTCTTCTTTTAATTCGTCCAATTTCTGATTTGGAAATAAAGGATGCTTTATTTGCTATTGGGAATGATAAAGCTCCGGGCCTTGATGGTTATTCTTCTAAATTTTTTAAGTCAGCTTGGAATGTGGTTGGGCGGGATGTGCTTATTGGGATTCATAATTTCTTCTACTCTGGTAAATTGGAGTATGAGCTGAATCATATCCTTTTATGTCTTATTCCTAAACATGCTCTTTGTATGTGGATGGCTTGCCAGAAGAAATCCCAACCCAAGATCGTATCAGTCAGTGGAAGCATGAACCTCCGGATTTAAAGTGTGTGTTCTGTAAATCAGTGATTGAAACGCACAATCACTTATTTTTTGAATGCTCTTACTCTAACAGTATTTGGGAAGGCATAAAAATGGAGGTGGGATTAACGTCTGTTCCGAACATTTGGGACGATATTCTTCACAGAGGATCCGCTCAAACTTGGAAATCTTGGTCTACGGTTCAGAAAAATGGTTTATCGGCTACGGTTTATAATATCTGGAGGGAACGAAACAGGAAGTTCTTTGACAATTTCAATCATTCGGAGGATAAAGTTATTGCGGTGATCAAGATGCAGATTCTTCATCGAATGGCTTGGAAGACTAGGAAGAAGTTTTTGAAGTCCAATGATATGGGACTCTGTGGGTAGCGCTCCTTCTGGGTTTTGGGTCTTTTGGGTCTTTCTTGCCTTTTGTTTTTGGGCGGGTGGTGTTGTTTTGTTTTGGTGTATTTCCCTTTGTCTTTTTTGGCTTMTTATGACTTGGTTTGTGAGTCAAAGTTGCCGTAGTTTCTCTTGCTGATTGCTTTGTATGGTGACGTTTTCTTTTTACTGTCTTTATAAAATTGCCTGGGGAAACTCTTCCCCTTTCAGTATACCTGTTTCGACTCATTCAGTATCATTTTGACCCAATTAGACTCCTCAAGGAGAGATGGGGTGCTTATACCCATCGTAAGGTTCTAATGAGACTAATTACGACCTAGTTTAGGTCATTATGACCCAATTGGACTCCTTTAGGAGAAAATAGCCCCATTATATTTTCTGCCGTGTTTTCTGTCTTTTGCCACGCTTCTTTAGATCTCGATTGCTGGTTGGTTTTGGTCTGGATCTTTTGTTCTCCTCGACGGTGGTCTAGGGTTGCTGTGTTCTATTTTCACGCCCAGTTCGTGTACGATTTGGGTTCGTGACAGGCTAGGGTTTGGTTCTTCTTGGGTTTACAGCCTGTTTTCTAAGACAACCTTGTCTTAGACGGTTGCTGTTTGGTGGTTTTTCAGGGTTTGTGTTCTCTAAGACTTGTTCATGCTGTTGTTTTATTCTGGTTTTGTTCTGCTAGTGCATGATTCGTAATACGTTCTACTGCATTGAATTTTCTGTTGACCGTGTGATTTTATGTAAAGATCCCTGCTCGTTGCTGTTCTGAGTTTGTGGTCTGGTTTGGTTCGTTGATTGTTGTTTTTCTGGCTGGTGTTGGTGGTTTTGTTGCTGCTTTATAGATTTTTTTTGTGCTGTTTGGCATCCGTTTTCTGCTGCTCGTAGGTGCTGCTTGTTGGGGGGCTGCGAGTCTGCTGTTGGGTTTGGGTGCTGCAGTTTTCTGGTTTATTTGCTGGTTGGACTGGTTTCATTAGCGATTGGAAGTTTGTGATTTTATGTGGTTTTTGCTAATCTGAACGTGAAGTTTTGCTTTTCTGACTGCGTTGAATTCTAGCTGCTGCTGGTCTTTTTTCTGCTGTTTATCTCGACTGGGGTCACCGTTGCTGGCTGTTTGTTTGGACGGTTAACCGCGGTGCTGTTCGGGATTTTTAAGAGGTTCGCTCTTCGGTTTTTGTGGATTATTTACGATTCCTGTGGTTTGTTTTTAAGGTGGTGTTCGGTGGGTTTAGGTTTATTTTCTGGTTTCCTTTTACTGGTTTAGTGTTTCTGTGGTCTTCGTTGTTTTCAAARAGTATCCTAGGTTGTTATTCAGCACCTCTTGGGGTCTTCGTCTAACTTCTTTGAATACTTTAAGGAAACTTCAGCACCACGACTTCTTAGCCAGTGATATGGGATCAGTTGATGAAAACCCTCCCTCCAACCCTAATCGGGTCTCGGTTTTTTCTAGACTCTCTTCTGTAGAACATTCTCCGGATGGGATAGGGGCTAATGGTTTGGATAGTGTGGGGCGTGCAAACCTTAGCTATGCTAAAGCGGTTGGTCGGACTGAGTCTAACAGTCTGGACTTCTACCCTCTTGCTGATAAAAAACAAGTTAATGTGAAGATTCCGATTGAAATGGCCAAGGATGCTGCGAAAGCTTATAATTCTGTCTTGTACGGTTATTTCTTGGGCCCACGTATTCCATTCCCCATTGTGAAAAATTATGTTAAATTGGCGTGGGGTAAATTTGGATTTTTGGATGCAATGCTTAATGAGAATGGTATTTTTTTCTTTAAGTTTAATGACGTTGGTGGATGTGATCAAGTGATTGAGGCTGGCCCGTTGATGATTAGAGGTATTCCGTTATTTGTCCATCGATGGGATCCGTCCAAGGGATTAAAAAAACCGGAACATTCCTCCTGTCCATTATGGGTAAAACTCCATAATATTCCTTTAGTTGCGTTCAATAAAGAAGGAGTTAGTCGTATTGCGAGTGTTCTAGGTATTCCAAAGCAAATGGATTCGTGCACTGCTTCAATGTGTGAAAAAGCTTGGGGCCGGCCTGGTTTTGCTAAAGTTCTTGTTGAGGTTTGGGCTGTGGGTGAACTAAAACGGAAAATTGATGTTGAAATCCCAAACATAAATGGTTGAGAACCCGAAAGTGTGCAAATTCAAGTAGATTACTTATGGGGATTAACATGCAGTTACACCAACTATGACAGTGTCATTTTGACCAATTCTCTCTAGGGTTTGCTTGGTGTTGAACGTTTGAAGATGAAGATGTGGATGTGGTTTACGATTTTGCTTTGGTGATGCTTATGCGATCTAGGGTTTGTCTTGGAGGCGGCCTTCGGTTTCATTCCTAAGGTTGGTTTTCGATTCTCTCTTTTCTTGGTGGCTTTGTTTTGTTGGCTTGTCTTTTTGGCTAGGGATCTTGAATCCGCTTATTTTGGAYGTGTGGTACTTTCTCACGGCTAGGGTTTGGGTTTTGCTTGTTCTTTTGTCTCGTTTGCATGCTTTAAGATTGTTCACGGCTTTCTTGGTTGCCGCCTTCTCCTTGTTTGCTTTCCTCTTGTTTGGCCGTGTAGTGTCTCTCTCACGGCTAGGGTTTCTTGTTGWCGGTTGTGGGTTGCATGCTAGGGTTTGAGGCCGTTTGTGTCTTGCTCTCRTTTTGATTTCGGTTTTTCATCCCTTGCTTGCTGGTTTGCGTWTTGCTCTTGATTATCTTCATTGTTAAAGTCACGGCTTCCTCTTGCTTGGCCGTTTTGGTTTTGAAACGGCTAGGGTTTCYCTTTCCTTGCTTAGGTATCTTTTACTTGGCAGGTTAGAGTTTCCTTTGCTCTCCTCTAGTTTCCTTTCTTTTCCACCTTTTGGCCGTAGCTTTTTTGGGGTTTTGTCCCGTTTTCTTGGTCGTTTCTTGGYTCTCTTRTCGTTGGCTTTGCTTTTATCTAGTTTTTCTTATTTCCTCTGTCAAGTGTTTCTGTGGTCTTCGTTGCCTTTATTAAGCTACTCATTTAAATATTCARCACCTCCTTGTGGGGTCTTCGTTTATTTTAATTGGGAACACTTCGTAAGGGTTTCAGCACCACGGCTTCTTGGCTAGGAATAGGGGGAACTGGGTATTTCTGGTCGTAAGGTATTATGATTGATTTTGCGGAAGCTATCTTGGGGGACTCTCCCCCAAAGGATTTTGTTGACGTCATTCTTGGAGACTCGGTATCAGATGCTGTGCATGGGAATAGTATGCATGGAGAAACTAATG
>NW_020204371.1:0-3074 GCF_001531365.2 Cynara cardunculus var. scolymus
ACATTTGGAAATTTCGATCTTAATTTATGTTTAGTGATGCAAACTCTTATTTTGGGATTGTAAACTTTATTTATTTTGTATTTATGTTTTTAAATTGTATGGTTGTGTTGTTTATACACTATTGTTATGAGACTCTACCTGCCATATCCCGTGTTTCCGCTTCGGTGGGGTGTGACAAATCGCAACAAGTTAGATGAAGAAGGTGTGGTAACCCATAACAAGGCTCGTCTTGTTGCTCAGGGTTATAGACAAGAAGAAGGGGTCAATTATTACGAGACCTTCGCACTAGTGGCTAGACTAGAAGCAATTCGACTCTTTCTTGTCTTTGTTGCCCATAGAGACTTCAAAATCTACCAAATGCATGTAAAGAGTGGTTTCCTAAATGGAAAACTTCAAGAGGAAGTTTATGTTGAACAACCTCTAGGGTTTCTTGACCATAAGGATCCAAAGCACGTCTATCGTTTGGATAGAGCTCTTTATGGGTTAAAACAGGCTTCTCGTGCCTGGTATGATACCCTCTCCTCGTTTCTCATCTCTGAGAAATTCGTTTGTGGAAAGATTGACTAGACCATATTGCTTAGGAAAGTTAAAGGTCATATAATTCGAGCCCAAATATATGTCGATGATATTATTTTTGGTTCCACTAATCCCTCTTTATGTTTTTGATTCGTTGATCGCATGAAGAAAGGATACCATATGAGTATGATAGGAGAAATAACATGTCACACCCCGTTAAAGCGGAAACACGAGATGTAACAGGTTAGCGAGTCACAGCAGCATATATTAAATAACACCATTCAAGTTTTACAAAAATTTCGAATTTAACATGCATAACCAAGTTGGAATAGAATACTTCTATACAAAAAATTCAAAATGAATTTAATCTGTGTCGTCACATATATGCTCCAAAACTTCATTTCTTACTTAAATCCTGAAAAGCATGAACATAAAACAAGAAATGTGTGCAGTCCATGATTATGTCCCTAGCTCTAATTTCTTGACCATTGGCAACTTCTATTATGTAAACTTCTTTCAATCTTTGAGGCTTTATGTTAATCTTTGGCTTAAAATCTAATGATACAAAACTTCTATCTGCCCCTGAATCTAATAATACCGATGCAAATTCATTATTCAAGAGAAATGTACCTGTAACCACATTAGGATCATGCCTAGCTTCCTTTGCTCCAATCTCAAATGCTCGGCCCCGTGCTTGACTTTCTAGGTTTCCTTGATTGGCTGGTCGGGCTTGGTTAGCATTTGTTCATTGTTTTCTCTTTGGGCAAACATTTCTTATATGGTCTGGACTTCTTCGGGCTTGGTCAAGAAATTTGTTCATTGTTTTCTCTTTGGGCAAACATTTCTTATATGGTCTGGACTCCCACAATCAAAACACAATCGCTTTCAGCAATCCTTTGCGGAATGACCCCCTCTGTGACATCTTTGACAAATCATGCAGTTCCCCCAGTGCGGATATTTGCATTTATTGCACTTAGACTTGCTTCCTTGGTTTACCACCTGGGTCTGTACCCCAAAATTTCCTACTACATTCTTATTCTTGACAAATATTCCCCCAGATCTTTGGTTCCCATGCTCCTCCATCTTTCTCTTTCCTTTGGCGAATTCTCCAAACCGAACAACATTATTTGTGAGCTTGGTGGCAATGTCTATTGCCTCCTGAAGGGTCTTTGGGTTTGCCGAGGTGATATTTCCTAAAATTTCTGGAGACAATCCCCAAATATATCTCTCGATTCGAACTTCCTCGGGTGTCACCAGATGTGGCAATAAATTTTCTAACTCATGGAATCGAGCAGTATATGCAGCTATGTTTTCCCCTTTCATCTCATGATTCCATAACTCCATTTCTAACTTTTGGAGTTCACTTCTTGGACAGTACTCATTCTTGAGTAGTTTCTTAAATTCTTCCCAAGAAGTTGGTTAGCCGTTTCCCGACCCCTAGTTTGCACTAAAGTATTCCACCAAGTTAGTGCCCATCCTTGAAGTAAGCATGCAGCATATTCTACCTTGTTTGCCTCAATGCATTTACTGACATGGAGGACAGATTCCATACTCTCAATCCAGTTTAATAATCCTACGGCTCCCTCAGTTCCATGGAATTCCTTTGGGTTGTAGGATCTGAAGGATTTATAGGTGCATTCTCTGGGTGTTCTAGGTTCAGAATTGGTTGGTTGGTTAGCATTCAGTCCTGCCGCTACCTGGCTGACAATGTTGGGGAGTGCGGCCAAGAGTTGTTCAGATACTAGTCGTGCAACTTCAGGGTTTTCTCTTCTTGGCGGCATTTTCTAGGGCCTAAGTCAAAAGGAAATCTCGTCATTTTTATGGCAATCACATTGATAATAACTTCGTCATCTAATGATGCAGAGGATATTCATCTTGAGGATAACATTTGAATATTTTCATAATCGAACAGAATAATTTTTATATTCAACCATGGCTTGATGAAGATAAGCATTTCTCAAAAGACATCATAAGTTCATGGTTGTTTACAGCCCACCAAAACAAGATCTTAGGTTTCATAGCAAAAGAGTAAATATTCTATCACTAGTCAACATTTCTAGAGTAATAGCCAACCAATCAGTATTCCTAGCATCAGCATCATCATCCCACTCACCACCAGGCACTTGTACAATCTCCTAATCTCCTGTTTTGCAGCAATAACGGCATCTGAGGTTCTCATCATACACTGGTGGTGCATTTTCATCACATCGGATAGGTTGTTCAAAATGTGGTGGTTATATCCCAGCCGGGTCTGATGAGTTTGAGTATCTGATGTGATTCTCTGCACCCACTCTCGTTCAACCAGATTCATGCCATGAGAGTAGGATGCAGGTACTCCGGTCACTACCTGAGAGGTCGTGCTCCCATGCAGCGGTTGGGATGACTCCCCTCTAACTCTAGTGGAATTCTCAAATGACTGCCCTCTAGACGTGACTCTAATCCTTGGACCATAAAAGGTTTGAGGTGGAATATCGGGCACTGGCTCCGATGGGGGCAATATGGATGCAGGTGGTGAAGCAGGTGTCTCGCTAGTTGTTGTGTCCTCATGCTCATAAGGG
>NW_020204371.1:4774-9090 GCF_001531365.2 Cynara cardunculus var. scolymus
TGATTAGACTAATAAAAACATAGGTAATGTGCACCCCTTTCTGGGTGGGACTGTCAACACAATAGCGGCTATCCACAATTACCACGGCCCGGGGACATGCCCGAGTTAACAAGTAGCGTTTACGGACGTGGACTTTATTTGGAAACATACTCTCAAGTATATCAATTTAACATTTATATCATAGTGCAAAACAATCAATATTTCATGACATGAACAAATCTTGACTAAACAGTTCTTTAGTCCAACAGTTTAATAAATAAACAGTATAGTTTGCATAACTTCATGCTTTTCCCCCAGTTTAAATAAACAAAAAACATTAAAAGTGGGGCCGTGAATACTCACAAGTTTGCTAATGAATATCCAAGAACTTTACGACGTTTGAAGCGCTAAACGTCCGCCCTAACCTTCCTAAACAGTCCAACATCTAGAAATTAGATCATCTATGGGTTCTCGATAAAGATAAAGTTAAGTATGTCTTATGTAATGCCATTGGGTTTTCATGATTTAAAGTTGATACTTATGTCATTTGCTCTTTGAAATAGACCAGAAATATATATTTTAAAATCAAAGTCCTCGGCACATAAAGCTGCCATTTGGACAGAATGTAAATTTTGTTTCTGGAATTTGTGGTCTCACAAATTACTGTCAAAAGAAACCTTCCAAATGTCATTTTGTGTCCAAATTTTTATATCAACAATAATAATGAGTTAAACAGATTTTCCCAAATATCAAGAATTTTGGATGGGTTTAAGGCACTCATTAATACCCTACAACTTTGAGTGACACAGTACCCAAGAGAGATTGCACACTCTTCGAGTGACGGTCATTTGGGGAGTCTAAACTCATCATTTTTCAGTGATTTAAAATTTATTTTAAAGCTAACACATAAGGTTAACTTCCAGAAAAAGAATCACCCATGTTCAATGAGTTTTGAAGAAGATATGACCGATTTAAGATGCATGCAGGATTCTGTCAGCAATGCTCTTTTTGCACCATAATCTTGTATCAAGAACTTAAAGTCTCAAAATTGAATATTTTTGAATGAGACCAGTTGCATTAGAAAGATAACTCATAAAAGTACGTTTTAGAGGAAAAATCAGAACATTTGGACTTTTATTTTGAAAGATACAATCGACACAAGTGCTAACAGAAATTGTCAGTTTTTAAAATACATCTTTTAATGATTAACTTCCACATACAATGAGGTTTTATCCTACTTTCATTGAGTTCAAAGTTCGTGGATCATAGATTATCATCATTTTGAAGACATTTTCATGTCTTTGATGTATAATCTCCCCTTTTGAATTCTCCAGAAAATTTAATTACAAAGCCGAGAAGTAGGTSTARAAAATGAGAATCTTTGTTATTATRTAAARGTAAGATAACTAGTMTATTAHCTTTTGYTTGAAATCTTGAATATTCTTCAAGATTGACAGATTTTTAATGATGCTTGAAGATGAAATCGGCTGGAGAGGTATGGTTTAGAGAGAGAGGTTAGGGAGAGGAATGGTTTATGCAAAATGAGGATGAAAAATGAGAGTTTTCAAAGAATGTGGTGGTATTTATATCTGGGTTTTAAATGTGAATAAAAGGGCCGGCCTCTTAAGGCCCAAGTCCATAAAAATTTTTTTTTTTTAAACAAAATAAAGCAATTTAAATTATAACAAAAGGCAATTTGTCAAATATTGATAAAAATATCATTATTAAATCAAAGTTTCATATTTTTGGGAAAATTATTTGGACATTCAAATGAGACTTTTATATTTTAATTTGGACTTATAATATCAACTTTATATTTGAAGCATTTTTAATATATTTGGCATTACATAAGTTAACTTTATCAGTTAACCGTCGAAACAAGGTTTTCTGAACTATATTTTGGGACCTAAGCCAGATGAATTCTAATCAACATGACTAGATCCTAATGAAATATAATTCTAGATATAGAAACCCTATACAGGTGCTAACCTGACGCTCCAAAAATGACGGATGTCACATAACATTCTTTTTAGGGCTCTAGATCAAGCAATCAGATAAAGGTATCTTTATYAGTMAGAGGAAGTATGTCCATGATATGAYRAAAAAGTTTGATTTCTCCAACAACTCATCAATGAAAACTCCTATGGCTCCTCCAATCTCTCTCAAGAAGGATCCAAATGGAAAGCTTGTTAATGTAACTGTTTATAGAGGAATGATCGGCTCTCAACTCTATCTCATAGCTAGTCAATCAGATATCATGTATTCTACTTGCTTATGTGCATGATATCAATCTGAACCTAAATAATCCCATCTGATCGTTGTAAAACACATCTTCAGATACCTGAAGAGAACCCCTAACTTAGGTTTCTGGTACCCTAAGGGTTCAGGTTTTAACCTATTAGGTTATTCGGACAGTGATTTTGTAGGTTGCAAGATTGATAGGAAAAGCACCACTAGAGGCTGTCAGCTTCTAGGTGGAAAGTTGGTGAGCTGGACAAGTAAGAAGCAAACTCAATGTCCACATCAAATGTTGAAGCTGAATACGTGGCCGGTGGAAGTTGTTGTGCCCAAGTCCTTTGTATAACAAACCAGTTGAACGATTACGATCTTCAGTTCTCAAAGATCCCTATCTATTTTGATAGCACTAGTGCTATTGCAATTGCAAACGACCCTATACTTCACTGCAAGACCAAACATATAGAGATCATATATCATTTTATCACATGTTATGTTATGAATGGTGATATTGAACTTCACTTTATTCCAATTGATTTCCAACTCGCTGACCTTTTCACTAAGCCTCTTGATGAGACAAGAGTTAATATCTTGATCAGCAAACTAGGAATGCTAAACGCTGAAGAATAATTTACTTCAGCTATATGCATCAGTCAATAAGTGAAATGATTCAATGATCTATATTTATCACTGAACTCTTGAGTAAATGTATCTATTCTCTCTAAGGTATGTATACTCGTTCTTCTTCTTTATAACTTAAAACTATCACTGAAGCTTTCTTCTTTAGTGATTAAAACGTTTTAAAAGTTTGTTTCAGTGATTCTTTTATCACTGAACATTTTATGTAAGTATATCTCTTTTATAATAATATTTTCTTAATATTAAAATGATCACTTAACCTTTCTACCTTCAGTGATTCAAAAGTTTTAAAAAGATAGTTTCAGTGATTCTCTTATCACTGACACATTTATGGAAATATATTCTTCTAAGATATTTTCTTTTCTTAAAACAAAACAATCACGACAGCTTTTCTTCTTTAGTGATACAATGTTTTAAAAGGTTTTTATTCAGTGATTCTCTTATCACTGAATGTGACTCTTTGAATTTCTTAAAAACCTTTTCATTTTAAAAGAAATAGTTAACGAACCCTCTTTATGACGACATTCTCTGTAACCAATACGAGTCTCTTTGAGACGCGCATAAAAGGTCTGACACACACGACCTCCTACAACTTCCATCCAATCATGGATGTGAACTTGCCATATTTTTCATCATGGTGCTTCCTCAACGGCCGTATTTTTCTCTCTCCTATTTCTTTTCTCTCTCCTCTTACCTATAAATATGAGATCTCTTCCCTCATATTTTCTTTACGCTTACAAATATCTTTGACAAACCTCTGCCAAAAAGACTTTTCAAGCAAGAACCCTCTAGGAAGCTCGAATACTTCGACCTTTTTCTCTAAAAACTATAAGGTCGATACTTATTGTTTAAACTTTGAACTATTCTTCTTCTTCTAATGAAACTGTTGTTTGAACTTTTAAGAACCTTGTTCTCTTATAACACAAACAAAAAGATTAATAACACCTTATTGTTCTAGGTTATAATCTAAAGTTTAAGAAACACAATTCTTATTGAAAAACCCTAATATCCTATTTGTGGATTTTTCAAAAGAAGTTTTATTGTTCTAAAACATAAGAAGATCATATTCAAATCTTGGACTACATATATAAACAATTATATCTTATTTTTTAACAATAAAAAATGTCTGGCAAAAACGTGAACTTTTCCATTGAAGATGTGTCTTTCAAAGCCAACAACCACATTGCCTTGTTGGACATTCCTACCAACAAGACCATTTATGAGGATGTTGCCACCTTCCTCAAGATGTCCCCTATCTCCTATGCTCTCACCCACGAACCTGTCATGGTAAGGGAGGCCCTTCAACAGTTCTAGATGACCGCTGAAGTGGTGCAGGACACGGACAAAAAGGTCAACAGCTGTAGAAAATCTTTTTCACCTTCAATCGGATGACCATGAGTTTTGGCGTGAACACTCTTGTTGGGTCACCTATTGATTTGGTGATGACCCACTGATCTGTTCCT
>NW_020204371.1:10710-11417 GCF_001531365.2 Cynara cardunculus var. scolymus
ATGGACTATTTACCTGACTTCTGGGAAAACATCTGCACTTGTATCAAGACAAGTAAAGATCTTGAAAATATGCCTCTGACTGCTCTTTATGGAACTCTCCATAATTATGAGCAAACCAAGCTTCTCAAAAAGGCATTATTGAAGGATCCAAGAGCTTCTTCTCCTATTGCCCTTCTCTCCAACGATACGAGGAAGCCAGTCAGTGAACCTCGTATCACTTATCTATCTGACACTRAAGAAGATRCTGTCAGAAAAGAAGAACCTGCTGAAAGTCATGCTGATGATGCTGATGATGAGGGTGATGAACTCTCAGTYAATGACTTAGCTGACAACATGGCYATGATGGCTACCAACTTCAAAAGGTATGCCAAAAAGAGCTCTTCTACTTTCTCTCCCAGATCTAAGGTCACCGACCGAAGAACCTTAGATCAAGCTAAGTCAACWCCTCTTGATCTGTCAAATGAGGAGTGYTTCAACTGTGGCAAGAAAGGTCACTTTGCTGCTGAGTGAAAAAGCAAAAGGATCTCTAAGCGTCATCCTTCTCATCCCTCTAGCCGTTCCTCTCACGATAAGTACAAGGCAAAGTACAAGAGAGAAAAGRYAAARAACCTGAATCTTCAGAGAAAAGGTAAGGGTCTCATCGCTGAGACTCATGACTGGATTGATGAGCCAACCTCTTCCTCCAGTGATGAGGAAATGGAACATCT
>NW_020204372.1:0-3770 GCF_001531365.2 Cynara cardunculus var. scolymus
CGACTATGCTCAACTAATATTCGAGGACATGGTAGGTCTCATCAAGAAGAAATGCACAACTCAACGGGGAGAAAAGTCAAAGGTCAAGGCACAAAAGAAGGCCATGGAAGACATGAACCAACCTAACCTCATTCTGCAACGCTTCCTTGGTCTAGTCTATGGAGATGTAATAGCAGCAAAGCTACCCTCTGTGGAGCCAAACGCAAGGCTGTACCTGCTTAAAGATTTCCACCCAACTGAGCATGAGCAAGGGTATAGAAGCCCAAGACCCTTATCCAGAGCCATGATCAGGTATCTTAGCCACGAAGATAGGAAGGCCTATGGATGTGGATTCAGGCGACTAGAGCCGGTCCCTGAGACCCCACCACGAATAGGAGTCCCCCTAGGCGAGAAAATAGAAAAAATAAGAGTTGAGGGACGTACGGAGGAGCCTACAGAGGCTGGTAAGATGAGTGAGGCAGTACCTAGAATCCCAAGTCCCCCACCCAAGAAGCAAAAGAAGTCACAGAAGGGTGCCGACTCTTCTATGAAAAAGAAGGAGAAGAAGAGGCCGGCAGAAGAAGAAGGCCCAACCGACAGAGCCTGTGGTTACAGAGACTCCTGTACAAGAGATCCTTGCAGAGGCTACTCCTACCAAGCACAGAAGGTTGCGCAAAGTCATTCAAGAGGAGTCCCCAACCGAACAAACCCATGAGGTCCTCTTCAATATTCAACAAGGCTTCAAAGCGCCAATAGACGTCACACAGTTGGGGACAAAGGTCGTCTTAGACGACGAAGAAGAAGAGGAAGAGGAGCTAGGTGAGGGAGAACAAGATGCCAAAGGCACACAACCCAGCCCACCTCCCAGTGCATCCCACGCTTCTAGGGGCCCTGTTCTAGAGGGATCCCCTATTGAACAAGGCACGCACATGCCGAGCACAACCCAGCCTACCCATGCAGAGAACATTCTTTCGTCTCCTGTGGAACGCACAGCCGGGCAACCACATATTACTCCTTCATCCTCTTAAGAGGATGAAGGTTTTACTACAAGAGTCACTTGGCCCAAGGACTTGACACATCCCACAGAGGCATTCGTTGCCTCTTCACACAAGATTGACCACCCAGAATGTGCTTCAGAGGCACATGAGAGGCACACCGTGATAGAGGGTCTAGAACGCCCAATGTCTCCACTAGATCACTCTGCCATGCTAGGCTCTAAACCTACAGGGCACGAAATCTACAGAACACCAGTAGGCTCTCCTCTGGGAGAAGTTCAAGGATCTGGTGGAAGTCCCCAAGCAGACTACGCTATACCAGTCGCTGAGGGCGCCTCACGCTCCGAGGCTACTAAATCACCATGTGTTGGTGATTTAGGTACCCAGGATACGTATGTGACAAAGGGGGAGCTTCAAACCTTTGCCACAGAAGTATTCAAAAAGATAGACGAGTTGAAAAGCTTGTTTATCTCCCGCACGGTGACAGAAGACCTTTCTCCGATAACAGAGGCTCTGAAGCAGTTGAGCTCAACAACAGCAGAACTCAAGTCTACACTTTCAGCCCTTCAGAGCTCTGTCCTTCAGAAAGAAGACCTTGCAGAGGCCTTTAGTGCACTCTCTCTCAACCCCTCCTCCATCCAGAAGCTGAAGTCAGAACTGACAAAGATGGCCGCCCAATTCTCTGCCGACTTTATCTCTACAGGATACACGGATTACTCCTCTCTCAAAGATGAAATCAAGTAGATGTTTTCCTCTGCGGTGACATACGGTATTGATACCAAGTCCTCAAGGGCCAACATCAATCACCTAGCTACTCGCAGAGAGATTGATGTTATGGATGAAGCTCTGGGTAATCTCATGTGCAAGCATACATACCGTCTTCTTAAAGAGGCCCAAGCCTCCAACACAGCGATCAGAGACTGCACATCACAGCTCGTGAAAGAGGGTGACCTCCTCAGAAGCGAAATCTACAGAAGCATCTCCAAACTGAAATGGTCAACAGAGATCGACATTAATCACGCCTCTGAGCTTGTGAATGAGGCAATTAAGAAGATGAAGAAGGCGGCCACCAAAATATTGAAAAGGATGGAGAAGGCTCCCCTGGACACATGCAAGGTAGAAGCCAAAAAGAACCATGACGATCAAGAAGGTGATGATCGTGATCGTCATGAGGGGAAGAAGAAGGCTGAGAAGAAAGCACCAGAGCCAAAGAAGACTCCTGCCAGGGGTGTCAAGATTGTGGACTCTACAACTACCTTGTTCTCTAAAGGCAAGGAAAAGGCACAAGAGCCTAAAGGCAAAGGTAAAGGCAAAGCTGTAGAGTCACCACAGAAGGGGTCGTCGTCTAACACAAAGGCTCCACAGGCAATAAATGAAGAGGAATACAGAGATGACTCAGTGCTCCTTCAAGCTTTAAAGACATCTCTGTCAGAGGCTCAAGCAAGGAAGGGCATTGGCCCCATCCCTCACAGAGCAAGAGAAGGCTCTTCATAATTCCCACAAGTCCAAGAGACGTCCACGGGTACGTTTGACACTCTGCAAGGAACCGTCAAACCCATCCTTGCAAAGGGGTCAACCCAGAGGCCAATTTTGGAAGAAGAGGAAGCCAAGGTGCCAGAGTCCGCCACGGTAGGAAGGGTTTCTGAAATATTCGAATCAATGAGCAAGATTCCAATGCGTAAAGTCCGAACAGAGCCCGTTACTACTATGAAATAAATTCAAGTATGGAGGTACTTTGCAGTAGACACAGAGCCTCCCTATGATCCAAAGCTTACAGGGATCCCTTCTGCCGCCGCCAAGTTCCAGTTCTCTAAGCTCACAACGCCTCGTGAGCAAGTCTTCTCAGAGCACATGATCACTTCCATAGAGACAATTTCTCCAAGGACTATGCTAAAGAAGACAGTGATCTATGCTCAGTATGTAGTAAGGAGGGAAGATGGCAACCTTTATACATTCACAAACGCTGACCTTCACAACCTCTGTGTGTTTGATGTTATCTACATGCACAAAATTCTCAACATCTACATGGAGAGGAGGTCAAGCTACTCAATATCGCTCAGAAGGCTGGTTGAAGTCATGCACGCACAAGTAAGATATTACAGCCAGAAGGACTTCGAGCTCGCGGTAAGGTTGGTCCAAAGAGATCTAAAGATCTCCCCAGCAGGCCTGGTTGGATACTTAGGTATCATCCAAACTTCATTATTCACAACCCCACTTTTGGGTTTGTGTACATGGATAAGGATGAAATCCTAAGGTTCTATGATCCAACAGAATCACACAAGTACTCTACAGAGACGCTAGAATGGATATTCAGCAGAGCAGCGGCAGAGTTGGAAAACGGACATCTTAGTATGGGCGAAGTGTCTCTCATTTTGGAGGCGATTAAGATGCAAATCAACTTCAGAGAATGGATCTTCAACGTCTACAGAACGATCAAGGCTGACATGTTATATGAAGTAGACGATTTTCCAGAATCTGTTGTTGAATAAACTTCTGTACTAATATTTGGCCTATGTTTCAGAGTTTTGTAATTCAGTTTTGTAATTCTTCTCATTATGTAATTCTCTTCAGAGGATGATCTTTTATCTCCTCTTGTAATTCTTTCAATTAAGTCATTTCTCGCGTTTAAATTTCCATTTTTACTTTTTCATACTTAGGGGGAGATTGTTAGCTCTCATTTCATTTAATRTAAAMRYATGGAAAAAGTAAATACTGCAAGTGTTGACAGAAGAGGTTCTACCACAGAAGACCACAGAGGACCAACAACAGAAGATGTTCAAATCACACAAGTGAAGA
>NW_020204372.1:4235-7912 GCF_001531365.2 Cynara cardunculus var. scolymus
TTTACTCTGTTTGTTCTTATTGTTTCCGCTGCACTGTTAATGTTTAAAGATCATCCAGAGTATTTGATTAATATCCAAAACCAAAATAATTGATCCTAACATTGCTGATGAATATCCAAGAACTTTACGATGTTTGAAGCGCTAAACGTCTGCCCTAACCTTCTTAAACAGTCCAACATCCAGAAATTAGATCACCTATGGGTTCTCGATAAAGATAAAGTTAAGTATGTCTTATGTAATGCCATTGAGTTTTCATTATTTAAAGTTGATACTTATGCCATTTGCTCTATGAAATAGACCAGAAATATATATTTTAAAATCAAAGTCCTTTGCACGTAAAGCTGCCATTTGGACAGAATGTAAATTATGTTTCTGGAATTCATCAGCAAACTTGTGAGTATTCACGGCTCCACTGTCAAAAAGAACCTTCCAAATGTCATTTTGTGTCCAAATTTTTATATCAACAATAATAATGAGTTAAACAGATTTTTCCCAAATATCAAGAATTTTGGATGGGTTTAAGGCACTCATTAATACCCTACAACTTTGAGTGACACAGTCCCCAAGACATATTGCACACTCTTCGAGTGACGGTCATTTCGGGGCCCTAAACTCATCATTTTTCAATGATTTTAACTTTATTTTAAAACTAACACATAATACTAACTTCCAGAAAAAGAATTCACCCATTTTCAATGAGTTTTGAAGAAGATATGACCGATTTAAGATGCATGCAAGATTCTGTCAGCAATGCTCTTTTTGCACCATAATCTTGTATCAAGAACTTGAAGGCTGGAAACTTAATATTTTTGAATGAGACCAGTTGCATTAGATAGATAACTTATAAAAGTACGTTTTAGAAGAAAAATCAGAACATTTGGACTTTTATTTTGAAAGATACAGTCGACACAAGTGCTAGCAGAAACTGTCAGTTTTCAAAATACATCTTTTAATGATTAACTTCCACATGCAAAGAGGTATTATCCTACTTTCATTGAGTTCAAAGTTCGTGGATCATAGATTATCATCATTTTGAAGACATTTTCATGTCTTTGATGTATAATCTCCCCTTTTGAATTCTCCAAAAAATTTAATTACAAAGCCAAGAAGTAGGTGTAGAAAATGAGAATCTTTGTTATTATATAAAGGTAAGATAACTAGTCTATTAYCTTTTGTTTGAAATCTTGAATATTCTTCAAGATTGACAGATTTTTAATGATGCTTGAAGATGAAATCGGCTGGAGAGGTATGGTTTAGAGAGAGAGGTTAGGGAGAGGAAAGGTTTATGAAAAATGAGGATGAAAAATGAGAGTTTTCAAAGAATGTGGGGTATTTATATGTGGGTTTTATATGTGAATAAAAGGGCCGGCCTCTTAAGGCCCAAGTCCATAAAAAAATTATTTTTCTTTCAAACAAAATAAAGCCTATTTAAATTATAACAAAAGACAATTTGTCAAATATTAATAAAAATATCATTATTAAATCAAAGTTCCACATTTTTGGGAAAATTATTTGGACATTCAAATGAGACTTTTATATTTTAATTTGGACTTATAATATCAACTTTATTATATTTGGAGCATTTTTAATAAATTTGGCATTACATAAGTTAACTTTATCAATTACCCGTCGAAACAAGGTTTTCTGAACTATATTTTGGGACCTAAACTAGATGAATTCTAATCAACATGACTAGATCCTAATAAAATATTGTTAGCTCTCATTTCTTTAAATGTAAAAGTATGGAAAAAGTAATACTGCAAGGGTTGACAGAAGATGATCTGTCACAGAAGCCCACAGAGGACCAATAGCAGAAGATGCTCAAGCGTACAAGTCCCAAGTGATAGAACCTCTGTCGTGTCTCACAGAGGTTCTGGAAACTGGTCCTCTGGAAAGACAATGCTTCAAGACAAAGACGACAGAACCTCTGTCGTGTCTCACAGAGGTTTTGGAAGTTTTCTTCTACGTCAAGTGTGCACTCAAGTTATATCCAGCAGAGCCTCTGTGATGTCTCACAGAGGGTCTGCAACATGTCTTCTGTCTAGATCTTCTTTAGCTGTTTTACTTAGGTCTTTTAGCAGCTCGTGCTTATCACGTGTTCTTGTCTGTAACTTATTTTGATCGAACGACTTAGATTAATTTACTTTAGGTCGTGTCAGAAAACGGTTATTGACTTKTATAAATAGCAGCGTAGGCCCTTGTATTTCAGTGTGCTTCAGTATTGTAATTGTTAATATTTTCATCTAATTGAAAATCATTTGAAGCTCTATCTTGTGTTCGTCATTAATCTTCATCTGTGTTCTTATTGATTTCTACTTTGGTTGATTATTATTATTTCCGCTGCATACTCACTGTTAAACAGATCATCCAAGTAAGTAATCTTTACCAAGAATCTGAGTTAATCGATCCAACAAATATAATTCTAAATATAGAAACCCCATAAAGGTGCTAACCTGACGCTCCAAAAATGACAGATGTCACAGAATGTTTAGGAGAGATCGGTGCCACATCCTGAATACATAACCAGGGATATGTTGGCTGAAGAAATGGGGAAGTTGCGGGAAACTCTGACTTCTATCATGGGAATACCAGCCAGGGTTGAAACATAGAAAATAGAAGTTCGTCCCTCGGTACCAGTTACTCACAACAAGGAGGGGGATATTAAAATGTTTTTAGCATGTAAGCCACCAACATTCTCTGGAGAAAGGGATCCAGTGAAAGTTGTGTGCTAGATTAAAGAAATGGAGTGTGTGTTCAACACTATTAGGTGTCCGGAAGTAGATAAAGTTCGATTTGTTGTTTCAGTCCTAAATCCAATGCTCTATTCTGGTAGGAAGTTGAGTCGTCGGCCAGAACAAATGTTTTACAGACTTTGTCTTGGCCAGAATTTGTGGAACGATTCAAGAATCATTTTTGTCCTAAAACTGCTGTTAGACAAATGGAAGAAGATTTTCTAAAGTTAGAACAAGGAAATGGAACAGTTCGAGAATATACTGAAAAATTCATTGCATATTCTCGCTTTGCTGAACATTATGTTTCAACCGAATCCAGGAAGATAGAAAGGTACATTTGGGGTTTGAAACCCTCAATTAGAGAGATTGTCATTGCAATGAATCCCAATACCTTTTCATTGACGGTAGATGCGGCTGAAGTGACTGAACGGAATAAGAATCGATAGCCAGAAGGAAAGATTATAGAGAAAAGAAAATGGGATTTTTTTTGGAAAACGAGTACATTTTCTGAATAGGTATTTCTTGAGATTTTACTTGCGTAAATTCTCATCGTACATAATTCCAATACCTGTTTCAGCTATTCTTCAAACTGTTATTATTCACGTCTCTTATACGAAAATCAATTTCGGTGATAATACACTCGTTTGTATTCAACTTTGTTTTCTGAAATTCTTTTACTCCGATTCATATACATTTTTTAATATCAGAATCTGTAAACTTGTTCTTACAGATTTTCATTCATTTCTCTCGTACATATCAAATAATCGTTGTCGCTTCATTCTTTATTGATTGTGCTTAAAGCCAAATTATTTGATCAAACTTTTATCTGATCATTGTGCTTTAATGAAATAATATTTTGATCATTCATTGTGATCATATGTGCATAATGCAATATTTTAGGAGGGATTGAGTGCTTATCAGAAATACCTCTATGGAATGTCAAAA
>NW_020204372.1:8503-12152 GCF_001531365.2 Cynara cardunculus var. scolymus
CGTTGAAATTGGTTGTTATCTTCCCATTCCCTTAATCTGAAAAGATTAAATAAGTGGATTTGCAAAGATCTACTTACAGTTTCATGATCTGACAGGCTTAAACGGAAAATTTCATTCATATTTTGTATGATGACATGATTCTTATTTCATTATAAGGGGGAGTATATGTAATAATGAATGAAATATTCATTTCCGAACTTTGTTAAAGGGAATCTGATGCAAWGATCAAGGGGGAGTAACTTCGAAAATGGCAAAAGACTCAAAAGAAGAAGTGCGACTGAAGATGATTATCAAAAGATTATTTATGTGCTACATTGACTGAGAGATGTTGAATGTGAAGATCATTTTCACATTAGTTTACTGAAAACTTGTTATCTGAAGATTTTTTGAAGATCATATCTTGTACAGCATTACTGAAGATTGTTTTTTGATCTACATTGTCAAAAGAAAAGATCACTGTGATTCTACATTCGAGGTGGAGAATGCTAGAAGATCTTTCTCAACAGTTGATCGTTTGAAGATTACAAGTTGAAGATTTCATTTGAAGAAGACATTGTGCATAATGTTTCAAAGTTCAAACAAGGACTCAAAGCGCAAAATTTTCTTTCAAGTCTGAATACAAAGGGGGAGAATGTTAGGACTGAGAAATCAGTATTAATTGTATTTGTCTTGAAAGTTTATAAATAGTCTATAATTGAAAAAAGTCAGCGTGTTTGACTTTTCTTATAGGTTTGACTTTGACCTTGTCTTTGTATGTTTGACCATATAAATATGGTTAAGTCTTTGTAATTAGTAGAAGAAGAACTCATTTGTAAGATTACGTATATAATAGAAGGTTTGACCAGAATTGAGAGGATTGACTTTTCCTCTCAATATTCATATATGTGTTCATATTGTTCTTATTGTTAAATCTATGAATATGCCATTATTGTGATGAAGAAATGAAGAATTGATCAGATATTGTGGACACACAGGGGCCTTCATCTTTCCGAGGACCAAAAACAGTAAAATATGATAACAAATCTGACCAAAAACAGTAAAATACGGACCCAAGAAAATGTTATAAGTGTGGAGAAACAGGTCATTTGTCAAGAAATTGTCCGACTAACCGAAGGTGTTTCAATTGTAATTCTCTGGATCATATTCAACCCAACTGTCCATTGCTAAGAGCTCCACAACTAACAATGGGAAGTAACGCATCGGGTACTTGGGGAAGGCCTACAGTGAATAGAGGAAGGCAAGGAGGGGCACGGGGACGGTCCTTCTAGATGACCAAGAATGAGGCAGAAGCATCACCGGATGTAGTAGCAGGTACTTTCCTTCTGAATTCAATACGTGCTAAGGTGTTATTTGACTCTGGTGCAAGCTTTTCCTTTGTATCACCACTGTTTGCTCAAACTGCATGTTTGAATTCTATATTACTTGGTGACGAGTTAGTAGTTGATACTGCTAATAGTCAGGAAACTGTTACTAGTGTATTTGTTAACTGTCTGATTAATATTGAGGGTTATGAATTGCCGATTCTGTTCTTCCCTATGCCAATGAGGGAATTTGATATAGTAGTGGGTATGGATTGGTTAGCAAGGTATCAAGCTAGTATTGTTTGCAATCAGAAAATGATTAGAATTACTCTGTCAGACCAAAGAACAGTTGTTATTTATGGTGATTATCAGAATCACCATACCAGTAGTTTGTCAGTAATGAAAGCTCAGAAAAGCATTCGAAAAAGGTGCCAGGAATATTTGGCTTATGTAATTGATATTGAGAAAGAAAAAGGAAAAGAGAAATCGATTTCGATTGTTAGTGAATATCCAGAAGTCTTTCCAGAAGACTTATCTGGATTACCACCAGACAGAGTTATAGAATTCCGAATTGATCTAGTACCAGGGGCTGCACCAGTAGCAAAGGCACCATACCGGTTAGCTCCGTCTGAATTAAAGAAATTGGTTGCACAATTGAAAGATTTAACTGACAAGGGATTTATTAAACCTAGCACTTCACCTTGGGGTGCTCCGGTCTTATTTGTCAAAAAGAAAGATGGGTCTATGTGAATGTGTATCGACTATCGTGAACTAAATAAGTTGACAATCAAAAACAAATATCCTTTACCAAGGATTGATGACTTGTTCGATCAATTGGTGGGAGCAAGTTATTTCTCTAAGATTGATTTAAGGTCAGGTTATCATCAGCTCAAAGTCAGGGAAGAAGATGTTGCCAAAACAGCATTCAGAACTAGGTACGGGCATCATGAATTCTTAGTTATGCCATTCGGCTTAACTAATGCGCCCGCAGCCTTTATGGATCTGATGAATAGGGTATGTAAGGAATATCTTGATAAATTCGTTATTGTATTTATCGGTGATATTCTTATATACTCTAAGACCAAAGAGGAACACTCAGAACATCTGCGTCTGATTCTGGAATTACTGAAAAGAGAAAAGTTATACGCAAAGTTATCCAAGTGTGAGTTCTGGTTGAGAGAAGTCCAATTCCTAGGTCATGTCATCTCGGAAGCAGGGGTAAAAGTAGATCCAGTTAAAATAGAAGCAGTTGCAAAGTGGGAAGCTCCGAAAACTCCTTCCGAAGTCCGAAGCTTTTTGGGATTGGCTGGTTATTACCGTAAGTTCATTCAGAACTTTTCTAAGATTTTCGTGTCATTGACTAAATTGACTCGAAAGAACATCAAATTCCAGTGGGAAGGAGAACAACAAGAAGCTTTTCAACTGTTAAAAGATCACCTTTGCAGCGCACCGGTATTGTCTCTACCAGATGGGTCCGAAGACATTGTGGTGTGTTGGGTTCAAGATTAGAGCTAAAATGTTGTATTCAAGTTTCTCCATTTACTTAGCTTAATTGTAATTAGTTTAGTTTTATTTCCTTAGTATAAATAGTCTTTTCTTTGTAATTGTAATTACACACATTGATTACATCATTAATCAAAAAAGGTGATTTGACAGCAAAGTAATTCTCTCTCTCCAATCTATCTTACATTCATCTTTGTTCTTGAGATTTGATGAAGATTACTTCAAGATTCGTATGAAATCTGGACTTTACAATTGRTATCAAAGCAAGCTGCAGCAGTTTGGATTTGAAGATATCCATTTTACACATTTTGCACGAATTTTTTGTTAATTTTTCGATCTGATTCATCTTTGTTCATCACTGTTCTTGACTGTTCTTGATAATTTTTTTACCAGATTGGTTTTTGGGTCATAAATTGCACATTTTTGGGTGTTATTAATCAAGATTTACATCGCCAGTTTTGGTTTTACATTTTATACAACTTTGATTCACACTATTTTGTGATTTTCACAAGTTTTGATGCTGAAAATGACCAAAATCAAGTTTTAGTTTTTCTGGAAAAAGTCTATAAAAACTCATATTTTTTCATGTTTTGATCCATTTTTTTGGAAAAAGTGTGAAATTTTATATTTTTGGTTGAATTTTATCCGGATAAGACTTGTGCAGTATAACAATCCGTGTGGTGTTAGTTGTTTTTGGATATAGGTAAAACCGGACAACACTTGGAAGGATTGCTTGAACGGTTTATTAATCTGGCTAGTTACCAGACATAGCTTGTGCGGATTAATATTATATCGGATAACACTTGAGAAATGGTAAGCGGTTTAATATCTTGATCGGATTTTGA
>NW_020204373.1:0-1907 GCF_001531365.2 Cynara cardunculus var. scolymus
ATGTGCACAAAATCGTCCATATCTTTTAAATGGTTTGTACAAATGTTATGAGGTTTCCTTTAAAAGTTTATTTACTGAGTTGGGGTTGCATTGAATTTGGTTTCACTCAAAATCATTGAGTTTTGACCCCCTAAATGCTCAAACCATTATATCTATGCATAAGAGATTTTCCAGTAGGTAAATCCTACTTTGAATGGTCATAACTTTCTGGTTAACCATCCAAATTTGTTGATATTTCTTCTAGATGTTAGTTTAATGAAATACCTTTCAAATTCCACCGATTTCCCTCAATATGGTGCTGATTTGAGGTTTCATTTTCCTAAATTAAGATGAACACGCAATCTGTCCGATTTTGACAGATTCGTATATGTGTGTTACATCGACCATATCTCTCTCATAACTCAATGAAAAAGGATGAATCTTCTTTTGAGAGTTAAATTTATGGATTATCTTTTATATGCAAGTGGAATCACATAAAATTATGGAGTTTTGATCTCCAAACACCTTAAACTCTATAGGTGTGTAAAATGTGAAACCACCAGTAGGTAACCTTTACTTTGTATGTAAATATCTTTCTACTCATTTGTCCTTAATGTTTGATTCTTCTTCTAAAACTTTCTTTTATGAGTTAGGATTAATTTGAATCCAGTCACACTCAAAAATACGATGTTTTGAGGCATGAACCGATTTTTATAAGTTAGGTGTGAAGACGTGTTGTATTTAGAAATTTCAATCCTATTTTATGTTTAGTGTTGCAAACTTGTATTTGGGATTGTAAACTATATTTATTTTTGTATTATGCTTTGAATTGTATGGTTGTGTTGTTTATACACTATTGCTATGAGACTCTACCTGCCATATCACGTGTTTCCGCTTTAGCGGGGTGTGACAATTTGGGTCAAAATGACAATGAATGTGTCATAAGTAGTCTGTCCTATTAGGTGAATAGGGGCTCATTTATCCATAAGGATTCTAATTGGCTCAAACTGACACTAATTGGCTCATATTTAGTTTGATCAGACTTAATGGGTATAACGTGCTTAGTACGTCATAATTAGTCTAATTAGAGATTAATTGGAGTGATTGAGGGTCTTTTTAGTGTTAATGGATATAATTGGCGTATTTATCCTTAAGAAGTCCAATTGGGTCAACACGCCTCAAACTAGGTCATAATTAGTCTTTTTAGACCCAAATGGGTTTAATTGGTCCAGTTATTTATATCTACTGTAATTGGGACAAAATGACACTAAATGGACCATATTTCGTTTGTTCAGACCTTAATGGTTATCATGGGCTTATTTCTCATATTGAATCTAATTGAGCCATAATGGTACTAAATGGTTCAAAATTAGTATAATCAGACGTTAATGTGAGTAATTGAGAAAGAATGGGTCTTAGTGGTTCTTAATGGGTCCAAATGGTGATAGTGGATATAATGGGTATAATTCTCGTTAAAAGGTCCAATTGAGTCAAAATGACACCAACTAGGTCATAATCAGTCCCACTTGACCCTGATGGGTTTAATGGGCTCATTTCTTTGTAACGACTCTAACTGGGTCAAAATGACACTAAATGGGTCATAGTTAGTGCAACTACATATTAATATGACTAATTGAGGTAGAATGGGTCCTAAGTGTCCTCAATGGGTCCATCTACACTTATTGGGATATTGGTCCCTATTTGGTATAATCGAGTCATTTGGGTCAAAATGACAATGAATGTGTCATAATTAGTCTGTCCTCTTAGGTTAATAGGGCTCATTTATCCATAAGGATTCTAATTGGCTCAAAATGACACTAATTGGGTCATATTTAGTTTGATCAGACTTAAGGGGTATAATGTGCTTAGTTTGTCATAATTAGTTTAATCAGACATTAATTGGAGTGATTGAGGGTCAATTTGGTGTT
>NW_020204373.1:4299-7306 GCF_001531365.2 Cynara cardunculus var. scolymus
TCCTTAAGAAGTCGAAATGGGTCAACACGACTCAAACTAGGTCATTATTAGTTTTTTTACACCCAAATGGGTTTAATGGGTCCAGTTATCCATAAGTAGTGTAATTGGGAGAAAATGACAGTAAATGGGCCATATTTGGTTTGTTCAGACCTTAATGGTTATCATGGGCTTATTTCCCCTATTGAGTCTAATTGAGCCATAATGGTACTAAATGGTTCAAAATTAGTATAATCAGATGTTAATGTGAGTTATTGAGGAAGAATGGGTCTTAGCGGTCCTTAATGGGTCTGAACGGTGGTAGTGGATATAATGGGCATAATCTCGTTAAAAGGTCCAATTGAGTCAAAATGACACCAACTAGGTCATAATCAGTCCCACTGGACCCTGATGGGTTAATGGGCCCATTTCTTCGTAACGATTCTAATTGGGTCAAAACGACAATAAATGGGTCATAGTTAATGCAACTACATGTTAATATGACTAATTGAGGTAGAATGGGCCGTAAGTGTCCTCAATAGGTCAATCTACACTTATTGGGAAATTGATTCCTATTTGGTATAATCGAGTCATTTGCGTCAACATGACAACGAATGTGTCATAATTAGTCTGTTCAATTAGGTTAATTGGGCTTATTTATCCATAAGGATTCTAATTTGCTCAAAATGACACTAATTGGGTCATATTTAGTTTGATCAGACATAATGGGTATAATGTGCTTAGTTCGTCATAATTAGTCTAATCAGACATTAATTGGAGTGATAGAGGGTCCATTTGGTGTTGGTGGATATAATTGGCGTATTTATCCTTAAGAAGTCGAATTGGGTCAACAGGACTCAAACTAGGTCATAATTAGTCTTTTTAGACCCAAATGGGTTTAATGGGCCCAATTATCCATAACTAGTGTAATTGGGACAAAATGACACTAAATGGGCCGTATTTGGTTTGTTCAGACCTTAATGGTTATCATGGGCTTATTTCTCCTATTGAGTCTAATTGAGCCATAATGGTANTATTTGGTTTGTTCAGACCTTAATGGTTATCATGGGCTTATTTCTCCTATTGAGTCTAATTGAGCCATAATGGTACTAAATGGTTCAAAATTTGTATAATCAAACGTTAATGTGAGTTATTGAGGAAGAATGGGTCTTAGCGGTCGTTAATGGGACCGAATGGTGGTAGTGGATATAATGGGCATAATTCTCGTTAAAAGGTCCAATTGAGTCAAAATGACACCAACTAGGTCATAATTTGTCCCACTAGACCCTGATGGGTTTAATGGGCCTATTTCTTCGTAACAAGTCTAATTGGGTCAAAATAACACTAAATGGGTCATAGTTAGTGCAACTACATGTTAATATGACTAATTGAGGTAGCATGGGTCTTAAGTGTCCTCAATGGGTCCATCTACACTTATTGGGATATTGGTTCCTATTTGCTATAATCGAGTCATTTGGGACAAAATGACAATGAATGTGTCATAATTAGTCTGCCCCTTTAGTTTAGTAGGGCTCATTTATCCAAAAGGATTCTAATTGTCTCAAAATATGACACTAATTGGATCATATTTAGTTTGATCAGACTTAATGGGTATAATGTTCTTAGTTTGTCATAATTAGTCTAACCAGATATTAATTGGAGTGATTGAGAGTCCATTTGGTGTTGGTGGATATAATTGGCCTATTTCTCTTTAAGAAGTCGAATTGGGTCACCACGACTCAAACTAGGCCATAATTAGTCTTTTTAGACTCAAATGGGTTTAATGGGCCCAGTTATCCATAACTAGTGTAATTGGGACAAAATGACACTAAATGTGCCATATTTGGTTTGTTCAGATTTTAATGGTTATCATGGGCTTATTTCTCCTATTGAGTCTAATTGAGCCATAATGGTACTAAATGGTTCAAAATTAGTATATAATCAGACGTTAAAGTGAGTAATTGAGGAAGAATAGGTCTTAGCGGTCCTTAATGGGTCCAAATGGTGCAAGTGGATATAATGGGCATAATTCTCGTTAAAAGGTCCAATTGAGTCAAAATGACACCAACTTGGTCATAATCTGTCCCACTAGACCCTGATGGGTTTAATGGGCCCATTTCCTCGTAACGAGTGTAATTGGGTCATAGTTAGTGCAACTACATTTTAATATGACTAATTGAGGTAGAATGGGTCTTAAGTGTCCTCAATGGGTCCATCTACACTTATTGTGATATTGGTTCCTATTAGGTATAATCGAGTCATTTGGGTCAAAATGACAATGAATGTATCATAATTAGTCTGCCTTATTAGGTTAATAGGGTTCATTTATCCATAAGGATTCTAATTAGCTCAAAATGACACTAATTGGGTCATATTTAGTTTGATCAGACTTAACGGGTATAATGTGCTTAGTTCGTCATAATTAGTCTAATCAGACATTAATTGGAGTGATTGAGGGTCCATTTGGTGTTTGTAGATATAATTGGCCTATTTCTCCTTAAGAAGCCGAATTGGGTCAACACGACTCAAACTAGGTCTTAATTAGTCCTTTTAGACCCAAATAGGTTTAATGGGCCCAGTTATCCATAATTAATTTAATTGGGACAAAATGACACTAAATGGGCCATATTTCGTTTGTTCAGACCTTAATGGTTATCATGGGCTTATTTCTCCTATAGAGTCTAATTGAGCCATAATGGTACTAAATGGTTCAAAATTAGTATAATCAGACGTTAGTGTGAGTAATTGAGGAATAACGGATCTTAGTGGCCCTTAATGGTCCAAATGGTGGTAGCGGATATAAAGGTCATAATTCTCGTTAAAAAGTCCAAATGAGTCAAAATGACACCAACTAGGTCATAATCAGTCCCACTAGACCCTGACGGGTTTAATGGGCCTATTTCCTTGTAACGAGTCTAATTGGCTCAAAATGACATTAAATGGGTCATAGTTAATGCAACTACATGTTAATATGACTAATTGAGGTAGAATGAGTCTTAAGTGTCCTCAATGGGTCCATCTACACTTATTG
>NW_020204373.1:9746-11176 GCF_001531365.2 Cynara cardunculus var. scolymus
GGTCCATCTACACTTATTGGGATATTGGTTCCTATTTGGTATAATCGAGTCATTTGGGTCAAAATGACAATGAATGTGTCATAATTAGTCTGCCCTATTAGGTTAATAGGGCTCATTTATCCATAAGGATTCCAATTGGCTCAAAATGACACTATTTGGGTCATATTTAGTTTGATCAGACTTAATCGGTATAATGTGCTTAGTTCGTCATAATTAGTCTAATCAGACATTAATTGGAGTGATTGAGGGTCCATTTGGTGTTGGTGGATATAATTGTCGTATTTATCCTTAAGAAGTTGAATTGGGTCAACACGACTCAAACTAGGTCATAATTAGTCTTTTTAGACCCATATGGGTTTATTGGGACCAATTATCAATAACTAGTGTAATTGGGACAAAACGACACTAAATGGGCCATATTTGGTTTGTTCAGACCTTAATGGTTATCATGGGCTTATTTCTCCTATTGAGTCTAATTGAGACATAATGGTTCTAAAAGGTTCAAAATTAGTATAATCAAACGTTAATGTGAGTAATTGAGGAAGAATGGGTCTTAGCGGTGCTTAATGGGTCCAAATGGAGGTAGTGGATATAATGGGCATAATTCTCGTTAAAATGTCCAATTGAGTCAAAATGACACCAACTAGGTCATAATCAGTCCCACTAGACCATGATGGGTTAATGGGCCCATTTCTTCGTAGCGAGTCTAATTGGGTCAAAATGACATTAAATGGGTCATAGTTAGTGCAACTACATATTAATGTAACAACCCTCACATCTCAAATACATATAATTCACATCATCATTCTCATAATACTAAAGTAATATTATTACAAAACATCATCTCAACCGGTTTAAGTATCCGGATTACAATCCGGACACCACTTGGCCGATTTATTCAAGAATCAGCATAAAATACCATTTAATTCATAATAACCAGTTCCATACATGCTTATCAAATCATATATAAGTAATTTATACTTCAAAGCTCTATACACTCACCTTTTAGAAGTTGAGAATCAAAACCTTTTGAAGCCTTCTTCTTCTTCTTGTGCGAATTCTTCAATTTCTCAGAGAGAAAACACTTTCCAGAAATAGTATGTGTATGAATCTGTTTTTCTTTCACAACTTCTATTTATATATGCACATAAAAGGAAGAGGTGATAGGCGGTCTCCAAAAGCCGACCTCCCCTTTTAAAAAATTTAAATATTTCCCACACACACATATCATACATACATATATCATATATATATATATATATTTATAAATAAACATATACATATATATACATAACTAAAATAATAACCAGACTATTACAATATTCCCTCCTTAAAAGAATTTCGTCCCGGAATTCACTTAAGCAAAMARGTAAGGATATTTCATCCGCATTTCCAACTCTGGTTCCCAAGTGGCATCTGACCCTTTATGA